>NC_056728.1:28087781-28390281 GCF_019279795.1 Protopterus annectens | reverse complement strand
ATACACAGACCTCACAACCGTACAGAGTCCCACAGAATGTCCAGGTTTTCCCCTCATATATAAGGCCTCTTCCACATAACATGTCTGGTAGTCTGATACATCACTGGGATAATGTCAGGAATGTAGCCACTAAATAATCATATACCATACCTATAAACCTCTTACTGCATGACATCTGGACAAAGCCTGATATAATTGTGGGACAGAGGCCCAGTTACTGATTGCAATCCCCAGAGTATGCTGACTTTCCAAAGATAAAAAATGTCTGAGGAACACACCAAACATAGAACTCCAAATTCTGTCCATTCTGCGGATAGCCCTACAGGTGAGAGTTATGTCAAATACATAACACTGTCAGAATTAAAATCACCCAGGAACTCCATGTCCACACAAACCTGTTAGACTAGCATTAATCCAAATGTATAACAGCAATACCTACATTCTGTCCCTATGTCTGGAACATCCTCCCCCAGTCTGTTGACCTGTCTCCACAGATTTGGTTGTAAGAGGTACTTCCAAATACCCTCTGTGATGCTGTTGTTCATAAACCTCCATGAAGTCCTCCTCACTGGCAAGGAAAAGGGTCAACACTCACATGACGTACTCAATGATAGGAGTGTGTTGCCATGCATTGGCTATATGAATAACAACACAGTTGTCCTGTATGCAGTTATCAAGTGGGGACACCAATTGGTGCACAGGCCATCAGCTGTTCATGAGCATTACCTACAAAAGGCAAGCTGCTGCCTATGCAAAACAGATATACACCCTACGTCCTTGAGAGAGAGAGAGAGAAACAGCAAAAAGAGAAATAAAAGCCAAGCAGGACATGAACCTACACTTGAATAAAACAAACAGGTATGTCAAACACGTAAGCATGTAATGGACTGCAGTAGGGAGTATGTAAGAAGGGGAAATAGGAACTCTAACATATATGTCTCAAAAAGACTTGCCCTACCGCTGTATTGCTAATCAGAACCTATGGCCATAGGATCTGGGTCTGTCTGCAGTAACATAGATCATAGGTCAGGCCCTTGAGTCACCCCAGGAAAGGATGGCTCCCACATGACTACTACTGCAGTGTGTGTTGAGCAATACTGACTATGAGAATGCTAGGCCAGCTACTGGGATGTTGTACATATTCATATCTTACTTGTGAATACAACCATGACATACTCGGTTGTCTCAGAAATGTGAGAGACCTATACATGGTCTTTGCATAGTAAAGTACTGTTGCACAAGTGTGTGTTGAACTGCATGTGATATACTGAGCCCATACCATTAAACTGTCCAGTGTTATGCACACTGACCATATGTGTGCCTCATATTTGTAGTCCTTTACTCATACAGTTGTGTTACGTCTGGCAGATCATTGGCAAATCTGTGAAGACTGAAATTACATCTCCTTCTTTTGCTTCTGGCTGTTCCCGTTAGGGGTGGCCAAAGTGGATCATCTGTTGCCACTTCTGCCTGTCCTCTGCATCCTGCTCTGTCATATCAACCACCAGCATGTCCTCTCTCACCATATCCAGGAATCTTATCTGAGGCTTTCCTCTTTTCCTCTCACTTGGCAGCGTCATCCTTACCATCCTTTTCCCAATATAATCAGCATCCCTCTGCAGCACATGTCCAAACTGATGTAGTCTTGCCTCTTTGGCTTTGTCTCAAAACCGTCCAACATGGGCTGACCCTGTCATATACACATTGCTACTCCTGTCCACCCTCGTCACAACCAGTGCAAATCCTAACATCTGTAACTCTGCCACGTCCAACGCTGACTCCTGCCTTTTTGTCTATGACATTGTTGATCCCAATCATTTATAATCATCCACCTTTGCCAAACTCTACTCCCTGCATCCTCGATATTCCACTACCCACCCTCTCATTCACACACAGATATTCTGTCGTAGTCCTGCTTACCTTCATTCCTCTCCTCTCTAGAGCATATCTCCACCTCTACAGGGTCTCCTACACCTGTACCCTACTCTCAGTACAGATGTCTTCTTCTTTCAGCTACTCTTATTAGGCGTTGCATAGTGGATCATCTGTTTCCATTTCTTCCTGTCCTCTGCATCTTACTCTGTCACACCAACCACCTGCATGTCCTCTCTCACCACATCCATAAACCTTATCTTAGGCCTTCCTCTTTTCCTGTTATCTGGCAGCTTCATCCTTAGCATCTTTTTTCCCAAAATACTCCGCATCCCTCCTCAGCACATGTCCAAACCAATGTAATCTTGCCTCTCTGGCTTTGTCTCCAAACCTTCCAACCTGGGCTGACCCTCTATTATACTTATTCCTAATCATGTCCACCCTCGTCACACCCAGTGCAAATCTTAACATCTTTAACTCTGCCACATCCTGCTCTGACTCCTGCCTTTTTGTCAATGCCACTGTCTCCAACCCATATAACAAAGCTGGTCTCACTACCCTCTTGTAGACCTTCCCTTTCACTCTTACTGGTACTCGTCTGTCACAAATCACTTCTGACACTCTTCTCCACCCACTCCTTCCTGCCTGTACTCTCTTCTTCACCTCTTTTCCACACTCACCATTACTCTGAAATGTTGATCCCAAGTATTTAAACTCATCCACCTTCGCTCTACTCCCTGCATCCTCACCATTCCTCTATCCTCCCTCTCATTCACACACATATATTCTGTCTTAGTATTGTTGACCTTCATTCCTCTTCGCTCTAGAGCATATCTCCACCTCTCCAGGGTCTCCTCCACCTGTTCTCTACTCTCACTACAGATCACAATGTCATCTGCAAACATCATAGTCCATGGGGAATCCTGTCTGATCATGTCTGTCAATCTGTCCATCACCATTGCAAATAAGAAAGGGCTCAGAGCTGATCCTTGATGTAATCTCACCTCCACCTTAAACGCATCCGTCACTCCCACCGCAGACCTCACCGCTGTCACACTATCCTCGTACATATCCTGTACCACTCTTACATACTTCTCTGACACTCCCGACTTCCTCATACAATACCACAACTCCTCTCTAGGCACCCTGCCATATGCTTTCTCTAAGTCCACAAAGACACAATGCAACTCCTTCTGACCTTCTCTGTACTTCTCCATCAACACTCTCAGAGCAAACATCACATCTGTAGTGCTCTTTCCCAGCATGAAACCATACTGCTGATCACTAATCATCCCCTCCCTTCTAAACCTAGCTTCCACTACTCTTTCCCATAACTTCATGGTGTGACTGATCAGTTTAATCCCTCTGTAGTTACTACAGCTCTGCACATCAACCTTATTCCTAAAATGGTATTTAAACACTTTCTCTCCACTCCACATGCAACCTCTCACTTTCCAAGATATCATTAAACAATCTGGTGAAAAACACCACTGCCATTTCCCTTATGCTACCACAGGTATGTCATGTGGACCAACAGGCTTTCCAGTATTCATCCTCTTCATAGCGATCTTTACTTCCTCCTTGGTAAGCCGTTGCACTTCATAGCTTCATAGGTTCATAGGTAGGTACTAGGCTATCGGCCCAAGGGCCTATGTAAGCCTAGCCAACAAGGTTCCCTGGCTTATGCCACCCATGAAAGTTATTTTCCTGTGCCACTGTCGAGCAGAGACACAGAAGTGATCCCCGGGATGTATTTCCTATTTCCCATCCACTCATCAAGATTTTTCTTGAAGAGTGCTAATGAAGATCTTTGCTTGACATAGATGGGTAGCCTATTCCAGAGTATGGGAAATCTCTGGGACTGGAATCTATCCCTCCAGCATGTCCTGTTTATTGTGGTGACAAGGTTTAGGTCCCTAGAGCATGTAGCTCGGAGGGATTGGGATTTCTTTAGGTGTAGCATGTCCAACAGCTCTGGGTTTGACATAGCTTTATATGTTAGGCAGAGATCACCTCGGAGTAGGCGATATGCTATGGAGTAAAGCTGGAGTTTTTTGAGGCGGTCAGTGTAGGGCATTTGTTTGAGGCCAGTACTGCTCTTTGTGAGGTACTTCTGTGGCCTTTCCAGCTGCTGGAGATGTCTTGTGAGTTGCATTCCAAAAGGGGCATTGTACTCTATAATAGGTCTAATGAATGTCGAGTAGAGGGGAACAATGACCTCTTTTTTCCTGGATGAGAACCCTTTTATGATGAGGTGTGCCATGTAGAAGGACTTCCTGATTACTGTGGCGATGTGACTATCAAAGGAGAGACTACTGTCCAACTGGGTCCCAAAGTCTCTTATCACACATTCGGTGTTAAGTAGATTGCTGCCTATGTGGTAGTTTATGGGTACAGAGTTTTTACCAAAGGGGATGACACTGCACTTTTTGGCATTGAACTTGAGGCCATGGCTCTCACACCAGGCATCTGTCTCAGCGAGGCCCTTCTGTAGGATGTCCACATCATTTGGGGACTTGATGCTGGCTCCTAGTTTGCAGTCATCTGTGAACTTCGTTATCCAGAGGCCTTCTGTGTTAGGCTGTACTTCAGAGAAGTAGATACCAAACCCTGTGGTACTCCACTTGTCACTGCTTTGAGGTCATATTTGGAGACTGCAACTTTTACAGTGTGGGTTCTGTCAGTGAGCCAGTTGGCAACCCATCTTGTGACGTAGGGATTTATACTTAGTTTAGTGAGTTTAGCTATAATTCCAGAATGGGGGATTGTGTCAAAAGCCTTGGCGAGATCAAGCTAGGCTGTCTGAACCACCTTACCCTCATCTACGGCTTTGGTGACTGCCTCAAAGAAGTCGATCAGGTTCAGGAGGCATGATCTGCCTTTCACAAACCCGAAATGGGTGGGATCCAGAGTTTGGAGGTTACCACTGTCTTTGTTTATGAGTTCCATGATGATACATTCCATGGCATTGCAGACCAGGATCATCAGGCTAATAGGTCGATAGTTCCCGGGATCAGTGGTGGCTCCCCCTTTGTGGAGTGGGATAACTGTTGCTGTGCACCACTCAGTGGGCACAAAGCCTGATGCGAGGCTATTATTGAACATGGTGCTTAAGTGGGGAGCCAGTTCATTCTGAAGTTTGTGTAAAATGCAGCTTGGGATGTTGTCCGGTCTCATGGATGCTGTGTTTTTGGCTTCAGAGAGTGCAGCTTTTACCTGCGTAGTTGTGATTACAGGGACTCTGCATTCTTCCTGTATAGATATGGGCCCTTCTGATACAAGACTATCCATCATAGGAGGCAGGTAGAACCCACCTGTCCAACAAATGAAAACACTGTTACTCTTAGCAGCCTTTTGTTTCACTACAGAGATGTACTTGCAAAATTTTCTGCTAAGTGAAATAAGCACCAGTGGAAGTGCTCAGAACTGGATGGCTCCTATGCAGAAGGACAAAAACCCATTGGACTTCTATGTTAGATTAAAGTGTAGAAAGGCAATCTTGATGTCCAAAAAACACGTCCAATCAACTTCTGACAAACAAGGAAAGCTGGACTGCACATTGACCATTTCAAAAGACTCTTAAAATAATTCAGTTTAGGCTGCTTAGGTCAAGATCTGGATCTTACATGAAGAACAGCCTAATTTCCTCAGCCTCCTGTAGAGCTTAAAAAGAATCTTTAAAGCAATAAACAAATATTTTGTGAATTGAGGAAATCTCAAATTATTCATGTTTGCATGAAAGATTACAACCTTTCTCTGCATTCTTTTTGAATAGGGCGGTGGATCCTGGTAAAGTGACTCCTGATCCACCTGCCCTCATAATAACAAGCCACGTGGTTAACTGGATGGACCAAAAAGACAACTGGGCATTACCTGAGGGATCAAGAATCTATCCCACACAGCAGGACAACAGCTCTGGTTCTGCCAATCATTGTAATCTGTAGGCTTGTAAAAATTCTATCCATGGCTATATTAGCTCTTCCTGGAAATGGGTCATTTCTTTGCCGATAGCTATGTCAGTACCAAAACTGAGGTGGGCTCTACTTTATTCTGGAGAGCAGGATGACTTTTTAAATTGCACAACAGCAGTGAAGGTCCTGCCATTCTGTTGAGTTTTCTCAAGTTCTGCCTTAACTGCAGGTGGCACAGTACTGATCTACAAAGGGGTATTAAGATAGCTGCTTTGATATACTCAGAAATACACAAGACACAGCCAGGCATGACAGTCTGAGCCTGCTGCGCCTGCTGCACAGTACACAACTGTGGGCTGTGCGTATAGCAAGCTGGCAATGGAGGACATGGCTACCAACTAAGTCTGCTAATCACACATTCAATTCCCCATTTGATCCCTCCAGTGATAGCTTCTTTTTGTTAACCAGAACTCACAGAGAGCAAAAATGAGAGATTAGTAGTTTATGGCCCTTACCACAAGCTCATACGAGGTGCAAACACATTATATATTTATCTGCAATTGAAGACTCTTTGATGGACGGACAACTGGACTCTGTGGACTTGCTGCCTTAAGGGTTGCAATTACAACAACAGAATCTGTTCCTAGGTGTCTCTCCCAAGCAATTCCAATCTTTGGGAAGATGGAGGAGCCAGTCTACCTTCTTTAGTACAGGCATGTTAATATCAGGGTTCTCCCACTTGGTTTTAACCGCCATCCACACCATATTACTGACTAGACAGACCACCCAATAAACAGGCTCAAAGGAGGGGAAAAGAGAAGGCCTCCTGCAGTCTAACTCCCCTTTTTGCTTCATCATCCCTAAAACTTACTAAAATTTTGTGTCGCCCTAGAGGGACTAATGCTTAATTTTTCACTTCATCCAACTATACATTCAGAAGGAGAGACTCTTAACACAGTCCACAGCCTTTATTTTGCACTTACACTTCCCTTGCAAGTCACAGTCATTCATCAGTGACCTACCACCCTTTGTATCCTGAATGAGCTATGCCTTCACTGAGATCCACAACGCCATCCCCTGAAGACAGCAGAAGTGAGGTAGAGTGACCAAAGCTGACAATTACAGTGGTTGACATCAACCGTAAGAAGGCTGGTCCCAATCCCAGAATAAATATCCTATGGTAGAGTTTGAAACTCAAAATCGACTTGACAGTCTACACCAAGGGAAGTGATACAGGGCATGGGGTGTCCTCTTTCCCCTTCATTTGCTTTTTATTTAGAGCCATTGCCACAGAAAATACAGAACTAGGAAATTAAAGGATATGATTGGTATGGTAATCAAGAAGAGTGGGCTTTATCTACAGTCATTATTTTGTACTTGTTTCAAGTCTGTTCAGGATATAAAATTAAAGATAAAACAAAGGCTATAGCCATAAATTATGTACCCACTCATGACCTGGTTCAGCAATACCCACACTCATATTTAGAAGTATGGATTAAAAAGACTTTTGTTATGGCAGCTAAGGATACAGGAGAAGAGACTAATCAAAAGACTATTCCAAAACTTAAGAACTGGAAGTTCTTGTTTTCGTATAGGGATGGCAAGATACAAGCCCTAAGTGTTCTACAGGGAACAGTTTTTTTTTAATACATCAACCAGAGGAAAGATGTGGGCACTAACAGAGTTGAAGGAATTTATCTAGGAAGGAATGAGGGCAAGAGTTAAGTGGGGTAAGTTGATCTTCCCAGTAGAACAAGGTGGTTTAGGATTACCTGATTTGCAGTGATATTTTAAAGCTACACAGTTAAGGCTCATAAACATAACACAAAAAGGTTACAGTTCAGAGTGAAAATGGCTGATGAAATGGGGGGGGGGGGGTGTCCAACCATTTTATGATTTTTTTGTCCATGCCTACTACACACAGCCATATGACCACCAACATAGCTGTATGGACTCAGCAATGCCTTACCTGTAAAACCTGTCTCCACCAAAGTAGAGTGATCCCTTTGCTGGACAGCAGCAATACACAAAACAAATGATTGGTTGCTATGTTGGCTGTACAGGTCAGAGTAGGTGCAGGCACCAATTTGGCAGCGAGTCAACTTTTGTCTGAATGACCATATGAGGTCCTAGGTGGATTACTGTACGGCTAACTATGAGTACAAATTGGACACATCCACCAAGGGCAATCACAAGGCCGTCTTCACATATGTCTGCAATCTCAGAGGTGACAACACAACCCACCCTGTAATGGTGGTCACACACCACATACACACACCATAGCTGCAACCTGCTGCAGGCAGGTTTAGGGCAAACATCACCCCCCTGGCCCACCATAAGTGTAGGTGGATATGCACAGCACCTGCAACCCTCCCCCCAACATATGGGAACAGGTGCATACTGCCTAATCAAAGTCAACAAAGGCAGGTCTCCATGGGACCTGAGAACATTCCTGTTTTCATCCTACATAAACTCAGGCATATGCTTCCAGCTCCATTACACACTGTATGCAAGCAAAGCCTGAGCACCATTGACATCCCTTCTGCAAGGAAGATGTACACTGCTGTCCCTCTACACAAACATGAATGATGAATGGTGGTTTATGCAATGTGCTGGCCCTCATGGGAGGGAACATGACACATCAGGACCAGGAGTGCAATGTAGGTTCATATTGTACTGATAGAACAGGGGTATGATGTTGTGGTACGTGGTGGATGATGATAGGCAATGCTGATGTGCTGGCTCCGTAAATGACACTGGCTTATGTCTGAGGTCCTGTGATGTGTTTTCCCGTTTAGGTCTTTCAGGTGCCATGCAAAGTCAACTGTCTTACACTGCTCAGGAGAATACAGCAATAAGTGAAGCTATCCTGCAACACTATGGAGTGCTGTTTGGCTGGAGCTGCCAAATTATGTGGGAGCGAACTACCCTGTGGGATGAACTTCACCACAGAGTCAACACCTTGGGCCACAATGGCACACATACGAGCAGGTCAGGCATCGTGCAACTGACATGCTATGTTGTACCCGGCAGAGGGCTGCTGCCATAGCCATGGACCGTTCCATGACAGGTGGGGGCCCACCTACACAGACCCCACTTACACCAATGGAGGAGCTCCTTGCCAACATTGGGGTAGCCCCCACACAACAACCATCACATGTAGCAACAGTCATGGAGGTGGGTGGCACCCAGGCAACAGGCGAGGAGTGTCCAGGTAAGGCCACAGTGCACTAATATTGTCTGCTATAGAGTATATAGATGCATATTTCAGGTAAAACTGCATTTGTGGCTGGGATTTAGTAATGCACACAAGTGCACATATATGGTGAAGGATAGCAAATTGTGTACTATCACAGCTTGTGATGTACATATGCAGAAAAAAGGAGTTATGTCCTTACCATAACGTTCCATGTAGAGTGTTCATCTCGCCTTTGTTCTTACACACGGGCTCCGAGTCGGCCGAATTGCAAAGCTCTGAATCTCAGAGAAGCTCGAGACCAGCCCATATCCCACAATCCTCCCTGCCATTACTCAGATCTAGTTTGCAAGCAAACCAGACGAAAGGATCCAACACCAGCAGTGCTAGAAGCATACACTCTCTTCAGCCATTCAGAGACACTCTCTCACCATAGCAATAACTAATGGTCTAAGCATATATCCCATGACACACGGGACCATATACCCCGCAAAGGGTCAAGACACGTCGATCAGACTCTAATCCTACCAGTTCTTCCAAACACATGGGGGGGGTGTAAGAACAAAGGCGAGATGAACACTCTACATGGAACGTTATGGTAAGGACATAACTTCTTTATGTAAGAGTGTTCAATCTCGCCATTTGTTCTTACACACGGGTAGCGTCCCTAGCTCCATGACCCCGAGTGACTCATGGAAGAATGTTCCTAAGCACAGTGGAACCAAATGATGTCCTATCCTTGGAGACCTTGTCCACTCTATAATGAGTGATGAAAGTATGTGGTTTAGACCACATGGCTGCTGCACAAATAGTGTCCAAAGGCAAGCGAGCCGCATGAGCTAAGGAGGTGGAAATGGATCTGGTAGAATGGGCCTTAGGTTTGTTTGGTAAGGATTGGTTTTATTTAGAGTATACAAATGTTATACAGTCAGCAAGCCATTTAGATAGTGTACGTTTAGTAATTGCCATGCCCTTTTTATTGTCTGCAAAAGCGTGAAGAGTTGATCCATTTTTCTGAAAGCTTTGGTCCTGTCTAAATAAAATCTTAGCTGCCTGTGAACATCCAACTTGTGCAACATATACTCCAGTTTGTTAGTATGGTTTTTGAAAAAGGTAGGGAGTTCTATAGACTGGTTAATATTCGTAACTGAACATACTTTTGGAAGGAAAGATGGATTTATGCAAAATAAACCCTGTCTGGGTGGAATATCAGGTAAGGTGGTCTGACCGATAATGCCTGCAGCTCTGAGACTCTACGAGCTGAGGTCACAGCGACGAGAAACAGCGTCTTCCATGACATGAACTTTAGGAGGCATGACGAAGCAGGTTCAAAAGGTGGCAACATGAGTTGTGACAGCAGCAAATTCAGGCTCCATGGAAAGAAAGGTTTTCTGACAGGCGGTCTAAGATGGAAGGTTCCTTTCAAAAAGGCTTTACAAAGCCTGTGAGACATAATGGAAGAACCTCCCTCACCAATATGGAAGTTTGATATGGCCGCCAACTGTACTCTTAGAGTGGAAGTAGAAGCTCCTTCGTGAAAAAGGATGGATAAGAATTCTAAAATTTTATGTAAAGGAGCTACCAAGGGATCTAAGTTTTGACTAGATGCCCAATATACAAAGCGTTTCCACTTACTTGTATAGAGCTTAGTAGTAGAGGCTTTATGAGAAGCAACTAGGATTTGTTGAACTGATGGAAGGAGTAGATGAGACCTGGCTAGGCAGGGAAGCGGAGCAGCCAAGCTGCTAGTTTGAGGGACTGTAGAGACGGGTGAGAAACTCCCGACGAGTGTGTCAGCAGGTCTGGCATTGGGTCCAGAATCCACGGTTCCTCTATTTGATGAGCTTGAAGAAAGGGAAACCATATTTGATGAGGCCAGAATGGGGTTATGAGTATAATAGTCCTTTCCAGGCTCCTGGCTTTCTGCAGAAATCTGGGAATTAATGGAGTCGGTGGGAATGCATATAGAAGACCCGGGGGCCAATCGTGTATCAGTGAGTCCCTGGGGACTTCCTCCGGAGGGGGTAGAAGGGCAAAGTAGCTTCTGCATTTTGCATTCAATGGGGAAGCAAAAAGAGCGCAGCAAGGCTGGCCCCATTTGCGGAAGATCTTTTCCGCCGTCTGTGAATTCAGGGACCACTCGTGAGGTAACAGGATGGCTCTGCCCAACCTGTCCGCAATGACGTTGGATGACCCCGGGATGTGCGTTGCTATCAGAAAGTGACCCGCGGACTCTGCCCATTGCCAAATTCTCATGGCCTCTCTGCATAACGGGTAAGACCTGGTTCCCCCTTGCTTGTTTATGTACCAGACTACAGACATGTTGTCTGTCTGAACTGCTACTGCCCCTAGAGGTAAGAGGGCTTGGAAGTGTTGCAACGCTAGGAACACCACCCTCAACTCCAGAACATTTATATGTAGAGTGTACTCTGTGCTGGACCATTCTCCTTGGACTGTTCTTCCATGAAAAAGGCCCCCTACCCTATCAGGGAAGCGTCCGTGGTTATTGTGGCTTTTTGAATGGGTAGAACGAACGGACGACCCACAGTGAGGTTCTGGTCATGCACCCACCATGAGACGTCCCGTCTGCAAGATTCTGTTATCCTGATCTCGTGCGTTAGGGGTAGGTGTTGGAACGACCACTGCGCAAAGAGCAGCCATTGAAGAATCCTCATGTGTAATCTTCCCATAGGGACTGCAATTAATGTGGCTGCCATCAGTCCCAACACTTTTAACACCAGTTTGGCCGGGGCTTTCTTGCTGACTAAAAGAAGTAGGACCTGCTGTTTGAGCATTGAAGCTCTTACTGGGGGGAGTTTTAGTAGTGTCGATCATGTATTTAGATCTGCTCCAATGAAGGAAATACACTGTGAGGGCGATAAGCAAGACTTTTCGAAGTTTATGGATATCCCTAAGTGGGAACAAAGGCCGATTGTATAGTCTCTGGCTTGCAATAGTCGACGCTCGATGGTGGCGGTGAGGAGCCAGTCGTCCAGATAGGGAAACACCCGGAATCCTTGTCGTCTCAAGTGAGCCGCAACTACTGCCATGCATTTGGTGAATACCCTGGGGGATGAGGTGAGTCCAAAGGGCAGAGCTCGAAACTGAAAGTGACTGGCCCCCAGCCAGAAGCGCAGGTGATCTCTGGACGGTCTGGCCATTTTGATGTGGTAGTACGCGTCGTTGAGATCTATAGAGCACATCCAATCGTCCTTCTGTAAGAATGGAAGGATCGATTGAAGCGTGACCATTCGGAACTTTTCCTTCTTCACAAAGTTGTTGAGATGGCTGAGATCTAAGATCGGTCTCCAGTCCCCGGTTTTTTTGGAACTAAAAAGAACCTTGAGTAAGTTCCGAATCTTCTTTGGTCTGCCAGGGCTGGTTGGATGACTCTGTTTTCGAGCAGCTTTGAAACTTCTACAGCTGCTAGTTTTCGCAGACGGGGTGGAACGTCTGGAAATTTTCTTTGTAGAGGTGGTGTTGAAATGAAGGGGATTTTGTATCCTCTGGTTATAATGCTTTTTACCCAAGAATCTGAAGTAATGTTTAGCCAGGCCAGTGGGTATAAAGCTAAGCGACCCCCGACTGCCTCCAGAGCAGGACAGCCGGGCCTCCGTTCAGGAGTGCTGGAAAGGCTTCCCAGGGATGGAATCCCTGTCACCTTGGTTATGCGGACCTCCTCTGCCGCCAGGGCAGCGTCTTCCATTTCTACCCCCTCCTCTGCCTCTGGAGGGGGTATCACTCTGTGTGGTCTGGAAAGATCCCTGATTCTTACAGAACCACATTTTTCTGCCTCGTTGCCCTTTGGGGTTACGGTCTAGTAGGAGCGGAAAAACGGACCCCGACAGCAGACAGGGTCTTTCCCTCTTGCTCGCACCGAGTGAGAGTCTCCTTAACCTTGGACCCAAAAAGTGTGGCACCATCAAGGGGCATTGGCAAAGGAAGACTTGAAGGCTTCTGTAAAGGAGCACAGCCGCATCCATGATTGTCTTCGAAGAGCAATCACTGAAGCTGCAGCTCTACTCGATCCCTCGGCTGCATATGAGATGAGCCTCATGGATGAGTTTACTATGGATGTGAGGGTGTTAAGTTGTGCTGTTACCTTATCTGAAACAGCAGCATCTGTGTTACCCTGGAGGGTATCTGTCAGCTCCTTGATGAGATCCCTCTGCAAACATGTGAAATGGGTCAGGTAGTTTAGCGAACGCATGGAAAAAGTCGCTGAACTAAAAATGCGCTTCCCATATCTGTCCATAGTCCTAGAATCCTTATTAGGAGGATGAACAGATGAGGAAGACTCAGACATCTCCTTTTTCGTGGCTGCCGCCACCACCATAGCGTCGACAGGGACTCCCTTGGTGAGATAAGATTTATCTTGGGGGGCAGTGATGAACTTGTTTGGTTTCCTAGGTACTGGTTCCACTGTGTCAGGTGTCTCCCACTCCCTTCGAGCAATCAAATCCATTAATTCATCGAAGGGCGGGGTCACCCAGGAGGTAGAAGATTGAGCCCCAAAAGCCTTCAGCAGCACCGACTCATCCTCAGAGGGGGCTAGGGACTGCCAATCACCCCTCTGTTTCAAGATCTCCAGGATGTCTGCAAATGACACATCCTCCGAGGGTGATTTGGGGGACCCCTCTGCCTCATCCAAGTCAGTGTCAGACGTTAGAGATTCCTGTGGGGAATCTATGTGCCTCCTCTTGCACAACCGTTTCCTTGGAACCTCATCAGAGGGGGCTTCTGGTGAGGCCTCCAAGGAAAAGGGGGAACCCTCTGTGGGTGGCTGAGGCAATTGGGCTCGACGCTTGGGATGGATCGTGGGAGTAGAAACAGAAAGTGGCCCTTTTGGGGAAGGAGAAGATTCCCCTGATGATGTGGTTGTCTGTGCAGACAATACCTTCCTCATAAGGTCAAAGGCCCCCAAACCCCTGGCTAAGGGCTCCCCCGGTTCCGAAGAACATGGAAGCATCCCAGAACCAGGTGCTGTGGGCTCCGACCCCAAGGACGGAGCCGAACCAGTCTGTGCCGAGGCCCCGAGAGGGAGAGTCGGCACTGACAGGTCGGTACGACTCTCGGTCCCGGAACCGAGCAAAGAACGTCGGCTCCGTGATTCCCCTAACGGTTCCGAAGGAGTCGAAGTCAAAGGTGTCGATCGTGCAATGGACGGTTTCAGCACCGAGGGCTCCACTATCATCAGGTCATCTTCTCCCAGCTCCGAGATCTGGATGGATCTCGAAGGAGGACCCGTTGGAGATATGGGGAGGCCTTCTAGTTTCGACACCAACTGGGAGGAAACTGCAATTAACTTGGAAAGGGCCGTGTTCTCCATGAGTTTCTGCACGACACAATCCACATCTGTGTCAGATAAGGGTCTGGAAGAACGGATCGAAGGAGCCGAAGATGGCACCGACCGAAGAATGGACGGTGGTGGCAGTTCCGACACCGGTTCCAAGATCTGGGGCTCAGTAAAAGATAAATGTTCGACGCTCGGCCCCGAGATCTGTAGAACCAGCGAACAAACCCGAGAAGATGAACTCGGAGCTGATGACATGGGCTCCGACATCTTCGACCCCTTCGAGGATTTAGAAGCCTGATCCGACTTGTCCAAAGCCTCTTGAAAGGCCGGCTTCAACAATCCTCTGTCAATAAGCTTCCTGCGTCTATCTGTCATAACCCTCCCGCTAAAGGAATGACAAATAGAGCAATCCTCTTGGAGATGGAGAGGGCCAAGACAGTAGACACAGGAAGCATGATTGTCAGTAATGGACATTTTCTGCCCACACTGACATCTTTTAAAGCCAGATTTGGCTTTTTCTGACATTGTACAGTTACAATGACAATAACTATAATAACAGGAAAAAAATTACTAATCCTAGCAATATATGTATACTAAACAGGTTATATATATAACTTTCACAAAAAACCACACCCAAGAAAAAAGATTAGGCCACAAGGGTGCCTGAAGAAGAAAAATGGGTATATATATATATATATATATATATATATATATATATATATATATATATATATATATATATATCACACACACAGCACTTCTACAATAACTACTAACTATAAGGAAGTATCAACAAGAAAAAAATTTGAATTCTTATCTGAAGAAATCTACAACTCAAGTTTCTATCTGGTCCGAGCTCTCGTCGATCCGATCTGTTGCAGCGGCAAACTAGATCTGAGTAATGGCAGGGAGGATTGTGGGATATGGGCTGGTCTCGAGCTTCTTTGAGATTCAGAGCTTTGCAATTCGGCCGACTCGGAGCCGAGGATCGGCTCCGAACCCGTGTTAAGAACAAACGGCGAGATTGAACACTCTTACATCAGAGGATTATGATTGAGTCTCAGATTATGACTAAGTAGTTATATACTTGATACATGGATGTTAAGAGTAGAGGACAGTGAAGTTCAAAAGCCAAATCTTTGGCATTCATTATGAGAATATATAACTATTTGGTTATCACTGGAGAGAACCAATCATGTTTCTTGATAGTAAATGGGCAACTGTGCCATGTTCAATAAACACACTGTCTTGCTGTCATATGGCTAGTTTTTCAAAGCTTTTCCAGCCTGGCAGGAAGAAGGAAAAGGGTCTAAGAGCACCTGGAGAACTGTCCTCGTAAAGATCTAGAAAAGCATCCAGTCTGTGGTGCTTCATGTAGGCAAGGATTGAAGACCAAATTGCTGCCTTTCGAATACTTCTGGAGTCCACTCCTTTCCAAAATGAAACTGATGATGAAGGGGCCCTGGTGAAAAGTGCCTTTACCTTGCCAGGAATATCCTCACCATGGTGGATTTAACACAAAATAATACCAGAGGGCAACCCACATGCAAATAATTGCTTAGAGACAGTTTGACCTTTCTTTCCTCCAGAAAAGGAAATAAAAAGCCTTTCTGTGTTCCTAAAGGGCTTTTTTCTGTCAAAGCAGCACCTAAGCTGCCTATACAAATCCAAGGTATAACATAACATCTATTCCTTATACTTAGGCTCCAGAAAGAACACTGAGAGATTAAAAGACTGACAGCAAGTGAAGACTGAAACCACTTTCAGCCTGAAAAATGGATAAGTGCATAACACAACCCTATCTCTGTGGAAGATCAGGTAAGGCTGTTCCACCATAAGAGCTTGCAGCTCAGAAACTCACCTTGCAGATGTCAGCGCAATAAGCAACAATTTTTCATGTTAAGAACTTAAGATTAGTGTGAGCTGCCAGTTTAAAAGGTGGTAAAGTCAATTTTTCAAGAACATAGTTGAGATCTCATGAAGGAAGAACTGACTTGTGAGGGGGTCTCATGTGGAATACTCCATTCCTGAATTATTATACCAAAAAGGAGACAGAATGAGGAGGCTCCATTGGCAGACAAGCAGAGATGGCACTAAATGCACCTTAATGGATGCATACAATAAGCCACCCTGAAGCAGCTCACACCAATATTTCAAAACCAGAGGGGTATTAACCACAATGGATCCTCTGTTTCCATTTAGGCACCACTATGAAAACGTCATCCAATTGTACACACAATATTTTCTAATAACAGGGTTTCTGGCCTTCTTTAACACCTGCTGCACATCCTCAAGAAGTAAGTGCCCAAATGAAGTCAAGATAGAATCATTGAGACTGTCAATAAAAGTCACTATACTCACATATCTTTATTAAAACCCAATAAGCACTTTCATTCCAAAAGAATAAAGAACATACAAGGAACGTCATCAGATTAAAAAAAAAAAAAGAAAACTGAAAACACATTTGGTTTAAACGTTCTTCATTCATCACATGACTTTGTTTCATCCAATAATACCTTAACTTTCACCTAATAGAAAAAAATTACCATTTTGAAAAAAACAAGAAAATTATGTCTTGCTTGTTTATTCCAATGGTTTTGTTAACTTGGCTTCTTTTTTTTTTTTAATGTGGTAAATTCCACTATTAGGTAAAAGTTACTGAATATAAGAAGTCATGTGACAAATGAAAGAAGAGCATTTAAATAAATGTGTTGCCGAGTTTTTTTTTTTATCTGATGAAGTTCTTTACACATTCTTTTGGGAAAAAAGGGCTTACTGGATTTTAATAAAGATGTGTGAGTGCAATAACCTGTAGCTTAGTGGTTTTATTTTTGGTTTATACAGTTTTTTACACTGAGCGTGTGGAAAGTTGTTTTTTGAATTTTGTCAGTAGAATTCTCTCCAAATTGTGGTGTACCAGTCATTCCTCAGACTGTGTGAGTAGGTCTAGCATGTGAGAAAGTCTGAGGTTACTGCCCTTAGCCAATACCATAAACAGAGAGAAACAAGACTGTATGGGCCAATAGGAGGTCACCACAATGATCTTTCACATTTCTGTTTGAACTTTCAGATGTACCTTGCGAATCAGTGGAAAGGGTGGAAATGCATATAGGAACATTCTTGTCCCAGGGGATAAGAATGAATGTGTCCTCCAAGCATGGCAGCAAGGATGTCTGAAACAGAATTTCTCCACCTGTCTGTTTTGAAAAGAGGTGAACAGATCTAGTAGAGGTGTTCCCCACATCTGGACTAAATAATAGAACACCACTGCCTTGAGCTTCCACTCATGTGGGTCTGCCAAGGATCTGCCCAATCTGTCTGTCACAATGTTTTGCTCTGATGGGATTAATGCCTGAAGAGGTAGAAAATACTGGGAAGCCAACTCCCTGGCTATTATTGCCAATCAGCACAGAGGGTAAGACCTCATACCACTAGTTTGTTGTGGTAGCACATCACTGTGGTTATGTCCATAACCACCATAAGAGGACACAGAGTCCAAAGTTGGTGAGGAACTTTTAAGACATGAAACCATGCCAACATCTCCTAGATATTTATGTGCTTCTGTGCCTTCTTGGGTCCCCGAGTGGCTAGCACTTACATCCCCATTGACACAACTCCCCAGGTAAAGTCAAATGAATCTGTCTGGGCAGACTGCACCAGCATTGTGGAGGGGGGAGCCTGGAGTGATACTTAACTAATCTGTACTCCACTGTAAATCTCATCTAACTAAGGGCAGCACCAGCAAACAGGATTCCAAGAAGGTGCTGTGTCCAACAATTTCAGATATACCACTGAGTTTTTGTCATGTGAATATAGGCCAGTGGTAAAATGAGAATCATGGATGCCAACAGTCAAAATAATTCTAGGAATTTTCTTGCCGAGATATTATTCCTCTGGGAGAATTCCAGAAATACCATTGCCAGGCACAAACAATTTCAGCTACCACCTGAAGCAAGGAGCCATGGGGATATGAAGAAAGACATCTGTCAAGACCACAGTCAACATGAAAAATTGGTCCAGAAATAGAGGAAGCCCTGTATGCATGATGAGCATCTTGAACTTTTGGACCTTGAAAAATGTATTCCCATACAGGTCTGTACAACTGCTGTTTTTGCTGTTTTGGGGGAACCAAGAAAACACTAGAGAAGAAACCTCTTGTTCTTTCTGAAGAAAGGACTGATTCTATGACCCCTGAGTCCAGCGTTTTCTGGAGAATAGAAGGGAATAACAAAGTTCGGCCTGGAAGAGGAGTGGGAACCCTCCCCCCGAAAAGAGGAGGAAGATCTTTCCACTTCCAACTGAAATCCCTGCCAACAGTGTTTAGCACCCATCTGTCAGAAAAAAATGATAGTTAACATGAGATGCAAGGCACTCAACAGGAGACTTGATAAGACAAGTGCCACACCCCAGCGTAGTCATAAGTTGCAAGAAGGAGCTATCCTTTCAAGGAACGGAACTCTTCCTGTTAGGCTTGGTGAAGCTGTTGTTCTGCCATTTCCTTTTATTGCCTTGGATATTGTTTCGTTGGGATGTCTGCTTGTTAGCCATTTGATTAGCTGCTCTACCAAACATACAATCAGATTCCAAGGGAGCATTCATAATCTCATTTTTAATTCATCAGAAAAATTCTGGGAGTGATACTAAGCTTACCTCTGACAAAGTTGTATTTCTAGAAATATAATCAGCCCCCTCCAGGCCACTTTTCAGAGCATGTTTTGACATCTAAGAAACATCAGAAACAATATCTTTAACAATGACCTTTTTCTCTGTAAACAGTGATACAGCAACTAGTCTAAACTATACATTTATATCAACACACACTTCCATATAAAACACTGGTTAGTTAATCACTTTAAAAGCTACTATGCTGGACTGTGCCATTTACTTTCCCTAAGATTCTAGCCACTTAACTAGATAATCTGAAGGACTGGGTACAAGGAAGACACGGTCTTTTCAATAGCATAGGTCTCTGGGGACACTTAAGCAGGGTCCACAAACAAAAGAGCATGAAGGCCAGTCAAGGGCAAGCATACACAAAATTTCTTAAACCCTTTCTTATGCAAAGCCTAAATGAACAGAGGAGAACTACAAGCTTTCTAAAAGTACTCTCCTAGTGATGGGATGAAAGGAAGGAAAATAAAACATCTGTTTGGGTGCCTACATCTGTTTCTCATCAGAGGAACCAACTGATCCAATACAGACACGCCAGAGTCTTCAGATACAGGATCCCCTTCTAAAACAGGATCCTCAGCAAATTAATAGGGGGGAATGGATGTGCTGGCATCATTATAACCTGTTTATGCATCCCTATAACCAACTGCCTGCACTATGGCTCTATCTATAGCCACCATCTCAAGTAGGAAACCAATCAGAGACTGATGCCCCACCCCATAGAGGGTATTCTGTCACATTTTGGCATGGCATTACCCTAGTGGGAGAGCACCCTGGAGGAAAGTATCAATACTAGCAACAGATTCTGCACTCCTGAGTTCTTTATCTACAGCATTTGGTTCTCCCAATTCTGCAGCAAGCAACGGTAAAGCCCTGGAGGATGTGCCTGACCCTCATGTCATGCACAGTTGTGGTAGTATGACTACACCAGGGTACCTGAAGGTAACAAAAGGCAAGTGGTCAGACAACATGCTCAAAGCTAAGAATACTGCAGAGTCACAAGCTGTAGGCTGAGGCATATCTTTTGTGTTTATTCTTTCATTTTTTAGGTGTAGATGGGGAAGTTGGTGGACAGGGTCTGAGTTCATCAAGTCAGGGGACAAGAAACTACCAGCTCAATACCAAATACTGGCTGTACTGCCACACCAGTAAGAAGATACACAAATGCAACTATTCTCCCTTTAAATAGCAATTTCCATTTCCACACTGTTTCTGTAGGGATACTATTCTGAACAATGCACTGAGAAAATAACAGTATTTTCAGTAAAGCAGTTCAAAGCACAAAACACATGCATAAAAGTCCCTTGATTTTGTAAAAAAAAGTCTATTTTCAGTCCACATGAATGGATACAACGTAAAACAGTATTAGACAAGATATACATCATAAACTGCTGAAAAAAATTCCTGTTAGAAATGTTTAACACACAAAATAGCACCAAAAGCAAACTGAAGTCTATGTCTACAGGGGTTACTATTCTAAAGACTGTATTGAATAAAATGACAGTTTCAGTAACACAGTTCCAAACACAAAATATATGCACTAACTTCCACTAATTTTGTAGAAAAAAGGCTAGTTTCAATCAAAATGAATGGATACAGCCCAAAACAGTATCAGACAAGAATTAAATTATAAACTGATGAAAGATTCCTGTCAGAAACATTTAACATACAGAATGGAGCCAAAAATCTCAACTTAAACAGCAAAATAATTTAAAATGCTATAATACTACTCAGTCATCTCAAATAATCATAACCCCCACCCAAAAATGCAATATCAGCAAGTCCCCCTGTCAAAACATCCAAGTGAAGCTTTTATTCAATAGGCCTTACTCTGTTAGTCAAAGTAAAAACAGAATCATATACAAAATTTCTAATCACAAAAAGTCAAAGCAGCAGAATACAAGCACTAAAGAAAAGGCAGAGAGAAAAAATAAAACCCAGAAGGAGTTTCTTATCTGAGCTCTGCAGCTGAAGGCCACAGAAATACCTCACAAAGAGGATTAATGGCCTCAAACAGGTACCCTACACTGAACATCTCAAAAACATCAGCTTTACTCCATTGCATATCGCCTACTCAGAGGCGATCTCTGCCTGACATACAAAGCTATGTCAAACCCAGAGCTGTTGGACATGCTCCACTTAAAGAAATCCCAATCCCTCCAAACTACATGCTCTAGGGACCTAAACATTGTCACAACAATAAACAGAACATGCTAGAGGGATAGATTCCTGTCCCAGAGACTTCCCATACTCCAGAACAAACTACCTATCTATATCAAACAAAGCTCCTCATTAGCACTCTTCAAGAAAAATCCTGATAATTGGATGTGAAATAGGAAATTCACCCCAGGGATCACTTCTGTGGCTCTGCTCGACAGGGGCACAGGAAAATATTTTTCTTGGGTGGCGAAAGCCAGGGTACCTTTTTAGCTAGGCTTATATAGGCCCTAGGGCCAATAGCCTAGTACCTACCTATGAACATATGAACCTATGCAACCCAGTTTGACAGAAGCAATATCCCTAGATGTCCTTCTTTGACTGTGGCACAAGAAAACTGAAAGGGTCTTGTCTGTGAGTGTGAAGGGCTATCCTGGTCCTGCCATGTGACTGGTTCAACACCATCAGGGACAGGCAGTGGGACGAGTTCTGAGCTTTGACAGACAGCCAGAGGGAGGGCAGCAGAACACTACCCATGCCAACATTATGATTTTCAGTTTTGTAACAAAAAAGAAAAAGAAACTGCCCCAATCTAATTCTCATCTCTGAATATTACTTACTGCTCAGCTGTTCTGCTTCACTTGGAAAAAGTTCCAGAAGTCTCTCTCATTGGCTCAAATAAACAGTCAGTGGGAGAAGACATCCTAGAGCCTTTTCACAGTCTAAAAAGAAAAGCAGTATTTGATGGTTCAGCTGTTTATTTGGAGATGAACATTCCATGTGCAGAAATGCAGTAGAAGTGCTTCGAGGCTGTAATCTCCATTACTTGTTCCAAGCATTCTTTGTACATGGAAGCACAGCATTTGGCCAGCCAGATGAATGCCTTAGGATGGTGAAGTGCTACAAGGTTGAGATTATGTGTGTGTATGAACCTTAGACCTGCATATCAACAGTCCCATGCTTGAAGTCCCATCTCTTAAAACACTGCAGTAATTCACTAAGGACTACAGTGAGTCAACAGAGTTTAATTATGCAGAAGATGCCAGTAGTTTCAAATACCTTATTTAGAAGATGCACATGAGCATGTCTCAGATTTTGCCTCATGTTTATGCCCTGCCTTTTTTAACAAAGTAAACCCACCCAGGGGCACTATTTGGTTAAGTGATTTGGTCAGAGTTAAACAGTAGGCAAGTGGAGGTACAGAGTCAAACTCTGTACTACTGACAAGAACTAGGAGTCTTAATCCTCTCCACCAAATGCCAGACCTTCATTAAATTCTTCATTTTCTGATAAATCACTGAGAATTATAGTCAGTCAAAAATGCCAGTCATCGGAGTTTCATAGCCTTGTTTTTCAGAAAAAGCATGTTGATACATTTGCCCACTGTGTGACTTTGAGTAAGTCACTTAACCAGACAGTGCTCCCAGGTCACCCCTAAAAATGGGTACTTTGTCAATTGGGTTTACCTGGTTAAAAAACAGCTAAAATAAAATATTTAAAATTTGTCCCTTTTTGAGCCTTTGTCCCCCATCATTTTTGGTTTTGTCTGGAATTCTAGAGCAAACAAATTGAGACGTATTTTGATCTGCTCCTTGTAAAATGTGCAGTTTTCTGAAAATTGTTATAGATTGTGGATTGCAGTCATGCAGTCACTAAATAATGACTGTCATGAGAGTTTTTAGACTTTGTATCCTTCATGCTTGATCATATTATAAACACACACACAAACACAAATGGAGAAAAGCCCTCTGCTCAGACATTGCTAGAATCATAGACGTGAAAGGAAAATACTAGCTCTCATTAGGGACTTGAACCCAAGTCCTCCAGCCATGCTTAGGGTTTCCTAACTGAATGGGAAAAAGCTCTTAAGATAAAATTTAATACCATCTACCCATAGGCTCTTGTTGATCCAGAAGCGGTGATGCCAGCATGGTACACTGGAGGGTCTTGAGTTTGAGTCAGAGTAAAATGTAGTACCATTTCATTTCTTTTACCTGCTTACTAGATGCATAGTAGGCAGTGTCAATAAAGTATGCATTGAATGAATAACTAATGATGAGTGAATTTACCGTCTCCATTCTATGCATCATTTTCCCTCCATCCTTCCCTCTATCTCTCTTTTTTAATTTTGAATATGTATTACTTTTAATTTTTTTTTCATTCCCTCCCTTTTATGTTCCCTTTTCCACGGGACCAGAGATCCTAAGAGCAGCCCAATCACAATCTTCCCAGGTCAGAGAACACTCAAGATCACCCTCTACCACCCAGGGATGTCCTCAAAGGATTGAGGAAGGGGTGACCTGGAAAGCTGTAAAGGGCATGAACTTCAAGACCTCATTGAGCAAGCAATGGAGAGACACCTTCAGCCCATGCAGGACTTTCTTCAGCAGATGTAAGACTCACTAACCCACTTGGCTCTAATCACAGAGCCACCAGTGGCTTCTACCCCACATCATCATGAGGTCTTCCACTGTACAACCATCAGTCAGTGGAAACATCTGAGGTCCTGCAGACTGGGGTGGACATTGCTCCAACTCCCCCCCATACTCATCTCTAATGCATTCTCTTCCCTACTTCCTTCCCCAACTTCACTCTCATATAAAAACATTTTTGAATAATAGGGAGGGTCTATACCACACCAAAAACATAGTACACTATCCATCCAACCTCCTCCAACATAACCCTCTTGATGTCTTCTTTCTGTTTGCCCCTTATGCTACATCTCCCTGTTTGCTAGCTTTCTTATCTTCCTCTTTCACACCTTACAAAGAACCAGTCAGTGTGCCCATATAATGACACCTCTATAGTTAATACATGACCCCTTTATCTTCTTTTACATCCATGCTTACTAGTTGCTCTTAGCACCAATTGTCTTAAATACCTGCCACTAGTTATATGTTAAAGTTTATTCATTCAAGTGGGCTTGTGCAGTGCTACGCTTATCATTAACTTTCAAAGTCTCTGAAATTAATCGATACTTTTACAGATTAACAGATTAATTCACACATAACTAAACTATTTTCCCATTTTAAGCAGTTGTAGAAAGTGGGCATCCCTTAGCACATGCCTTTGCATTGCAGTAGTCCTTACAATAAGCCTGTGCTCTGTGTATTTGCATACAGGCATACATGTGCTCTGCTATGCAGATATGTTTTGTGCAACTACAAACCTTAAAACTGTGAATACCACCTACAATTTCTTATCCTTATGCCAAATGTTATGTTCTACATTTCACTGTAGCTAGGTCATTGCTAAAAAGAGTATTTGTGGTCCAGTCTACTAAGGTATCTAATCAATAAATGAATAATGCTGGAAAGCATGGTAGACTTTACAGGAATTTTGCAAATATGATGTATCGTACGTATCTTGCAAACAGGGTTAGGAAAAATAGAATTAGAGTTGTGAACAGCAGTGATTCAAGGATTTACAGTGATTGGACCTTTGGGAGGGGCCACGCAGGATTATCTGATGTCATACACAGGGGACATCTATGCCAATGTACAGATGGTAAATAAATATCAAAAGAAAGATAGGAACTCTGAGTTAGAAATGAAACACCCTGTAAATTAAAATCAGAGGCCAGAAAGGACTAAAAAAAGTTACCAGTGAGAGAGAAGTATCACAAATAGGAATCATTTAATTAAGGGGGACTACAGAGTATCAAAGTGGGGAAGAGAATGACTAGAGGAAGAAGCAGATGCTGTATAATGCTATGGTGCTTAAGGCCAGAGGCAATGACATTATTAATATAATAAAACCAAAGGTTGTGACTCAATATTACCCAAATTCAAGATGCTTAGGAAGAACACATGAAGTACCACTGGATGTACGCCGAAAAAGGATAAGGGGTAGAGAGGAATACACAGTGGATATAAAGGAATAATTAATGCAAACGTCATAAAAACTAAAAAAATGCATGGGTCCTCTGCAGGTTGATTTCTGTATATAAGCCTTAAGATGCAGGCAAAAGAGCAAATAACAGAGGGAATGGGGAAGCTTCCTTTCCCAGCAATAAACTACAAGTTGATCACTGTAACACATGGACCTGGTACAGAGTAGAACCTCTGAGGTAAGTTGGATGCAGGTAAAAAAATGAGGATCATGACAAACAAAAATGTAATATACTTGACTTCTCTCAAAAAAGTGGAAAAGTAGAAGAAAAGAAGCTAATGGATATCTGCATTCATGCCACAGTAAATATAATATTTGGATTTGAGACAGGAAGTAAACTTAGGTAAAAGAAAGTAATCTAGGAAAATTTCAGCTACTTTGAAGTTCAGAAAGCAAAATACTGAGCAGTGGAAGAAGCTAACAATACTGGAGAAACTGCAAGGGTGCATTAAGGAAAAAGTGAGTATGGAAGTCAGCATGCATAACAGAAGAAGGAAGCGGACCTTAAGACTGTACCTGTTTTGGATAAGTGCACCTATTTTCAAGCCTGAATTACTCTCTGCAGATGTATTTTTGAAGGTATAGCCCTACTTTCAGGCTATAAGTAAGCATTGCTACTTACTAGTCTTTCCTTTTCCTTATCTCCTATTTCTTACCATACAACTACATCATTTACATATTATTCTTAAGATTACTAAATGTATCTTTGTAATGAATGTTAAAAATGAATAAGAATCTTATTTTATGTTATTGTTTTTATCTGTATTGCTCTTTTGTAACTAATTGTAATCTTTGCATCTGGAGCTTTTCTCCTCAGGTCTCTGCTGAAAAAGGGGATCTGCCCAGCCAGACTAACCCAGTTAACAAATGGCAAATAAATAAATAAATAAATAAATAAATAAAATAATTTATCTCTTCACATAATTTTTTGAATCCCCCCATCACACATGACTTTGGAAGCTGACTAGTACACAGAAAACCATACTGCGTGACCAACATACTAGTGATATTAATAATTTAAAGAAAGAGGAGACACATCTTACATCTCCCTTTTCCAGAAGTAAAAATAAATGGTCTTGTGTGGTAGAATTTTGTAAAACAGTTTTATTTATTTATTTATTTATTGACATTTGTTAACCGGGTTGGTCCAACGGAGCCAGGGGCCCATTTTCAGTGGAGACCCAAAGAGAAACGCTCCAGATACAAGTAATAATACAACAGAAGTATTCTAAAAAATAATCACAAAAAATAGCTATATTTACAATGATATAGTTTCAAGTGGTTATACATTGGAGACACATTATTATACAGTATTGTTTAAGATGCAGAAGAGGAAGAAAAGTAAAAAAATTCTGTACATAACATGAAATAAGTTCGATATGCCAATTATCTACAGGTAACAGCTGGAAACTCCAGGAGTAGCACTATTTACAAGAAGCAGGGAGTAGGGTAAAGAAAGTAAAGGGAGGTATTAGAGAGACAAGTAGAAATAATTGAAATATTTGTTTGGAGTGAGGAATTAGAAAGAGAGTATTAGAGTATCCAGTAGAAAGAAATAAGATATATGCTTAGAGTGAGGAATTACAAAGACAGCATTATAATATCAGGTAGGAGTTTGACATGGACAGAACCAGGTGTTTAGTAGGTAGATTTTAAGCTCATGTTTAAATTTGGCTTTATGAGGGATGCTTCTTATATTAAGGGGAAGGGTATTCCAGGAATGGGCTACAGTGAATTTATAGAGGGTCTTGCCAATATTTCTGGCAGGTTTGTAGATGTCTAAAAGATGTTTGTCAGATGTGCGAAGCTGACGTGGGGTTATAGGGTGATATGATGTTAGAAATGGAGGGACAGGAAGTGGGGTTATACAGTATGGAGTATGTAATGTGTAGTTGTGGCATAAGAAGTTGTTTTTGAAATTCAGGCCATAATAAAGACTTAAGAGCGAGACAGTGGTGGGATATATATGGTAGACTTGAGGCAAACCTAGCTAGTTTGTGGTAGGTTTGTTCTAATTTAGAGAGGAGAGATGACTGAAGGTTTGTAAGGATTGGAGCTGCATATAAAAGACAGTGTAAGAGAAGTGAAATAGCAAGAGAGGGTTTAATGGAGGGAGAGAGAAGTTTGTGATTACGGTACAGAAGTCCAGGTATTTGGTTAGTTTTTTTAATGCACTGGTTGATGTGGATGTCAAATTTTAGTTCATCATCGTTACACCAAGTAATTTGGTGAAGGGTTCAGGTGTGATGATTGTGTTATTGTGTTATTGAGAGAGGTAATTGAGAAGGAGGGTTTAAGGTACAACACTGTTTTAGCCAAGAAGAGTAAAAGCTTTGTTTTTTTGGGGTTTAATATTAGTTGATTTTCAGTGAGCCAGGTTTTGACAGAGGTGAAGATATCACGGGAATGGGCAAGGAGTTCTGGAAAGTTGTGGGTGGTGGTGATAAGGGTTGAATCATCAGCGTATTGTAAGAGAGTAGAGAGCTTAGTAGTGGAGTGTAGTCTGTTTGTAAAGATATTGAACAAGAGGGGACCCAAGATAGAGCCTTGGGGAACGTCTGTGTTGACTTGGTAGAAATAGGGAGGTGACAGATTGCCAGCATATAGATTGTTGTCTGTTAGATAAGTAACTAGAGAACCAGTTTATAGTGGTGGTGCAGAGATGGAGATCAGAAAGTTTGGATATCATTTGGTGTGAGAGACTGTATCGAAGGCCTTGGAGAGATCAAGGAATAGGCAGGAAACAAGGAGGTTGTTGTCATGGGCTTCTGCTATAGTTTGGGTGAATGAGAGTAGTGCGATAGATGTGCTGTGGTGGGGGTCTAAATCCATGCTGAGTGGGAGTAAAAAGACTGTTGTCCAGCAAGTGTTTAAGTAGTTGGGTGTGCTAAACAGTCAAGAGGAGAAGGTTAACACCCACACTACATCTCAAGCAACACATAGCCCTTCTAAACCCGCACCACCAACACCCACATATAGCAACACTAAATCCAAATATGCAGAGGCCCTTAACTGTAACCTGCCCAAGCAACAAAGACCTCTGAAGCTGAAATGCAAACACCAATCACAACCAATGTGTCACATAGTTCACAACACCAGTGTGCCACCCAGCAACAGCCCCTAAGGCAAGACAATGTACCTAACACTTTAGTCATAGGTGACTCTATAGTCCGGCACACTGATGTCCCTCTCACCAGGTTGAATAAGTAGAAAATTACAGTCAGCTGCCTGTCGGGTGCCAGGATCCGCCACATAACGCATGCACTCAAGTCACTCCACAACAAGTACAAATATGACTCTGTCATTGTCCATGTTGGAGTGAATGACTTGAGACGTACCTCCCTGGACTACATGAAAAGAGACATGGAAGAGCTCTCGGATCATGTGGCCCAGGCAGGTATGACCCTAGCCCTGAGTAGCATCCTGCCTTCCCAGAATGATACCACAATATAAGGATAAAATGATTGACTTCAACAATTGGCTAAGCTTATGGTGTCATTCAAAGGGGATCCAGTATCTGTCTGCCTGGGATGACATGATTGACAGACCACGATGCTTTGCCAGAGATGGTCTGCACCTGTCGCCCTGGGATTCAGGTTAATGGCTAAGGCTCTTGCCACCCTATAGTGCGTTTTTAGGCAAACTTCAAAGGACAAAACCACCACCGTAACAGGTACAAGCATGCAAAATCTGAAGGTAATGCTACTCAATGCTAGAAGTCTAAACCTCAAAATGCACTCTCTCGAGGCACTCCTAAAAATGGAGAACATCGATATCTGTGCAGTAACTGAGACCTGGTTCAAGGCTCCAGAGAGCACCCCTGCAATACCAGGCTACAACTCTTACCACACTTTTCGGGCCACCAAACCAGGACCGAAACACTAAAGGTGGAGGAGTGTCAATATTCACCAAGGATATTCACACCACCAGGCTAGTTGGCCAACACAATGTGTCTGAAATTCTCCAAGTGCAACTAACACTAGGTAAGACTGCAATCCAAATTGTAGCTTGCTCCAGATCCCCCACCATACCCCAAGATTCTCACTACACCTTTCTAAACATACTGGAAAATATTAAGATAGAACCAAACACCCTAATACTGGGTGATTTTAACTACCCTGCCATTAACTGGGAAAACTACTCATGTCCCAACACTTTTGCGCAACGGTTCTTGGAATTCATATATTCCAATGGCCTGGATCAACTAACCCATAGTCCCACCAGGGGCTCCAATATCCTAGACCTGGTCTTTACCAACATGGGAAATCAATGCTCCATACCTATGGTCACCCCCTCGTTAGTCAGGTCTGACCATAAGCTAATCACCCTTAACATCCACATCCCACCCCCACCCCCCAGTAAAGAAACCACCATAAAAAACTTCTCCAAAGCCAACTTCATGCTACTCAAGTCAGAAGTGACAAACTTCATAACACCCATGCAGACGGGAACTGAAAGTTCAACTGCTGAATCCTACACTAAGGCACTGTACAAGCACATCCACTCATGCATGAATCGTGCCATCCCAAATAGAACCAAAATGCTCTCATCCAAAAAGGAAGCCAATCTGGTGATCCCCTGCCATAAACAAACTTTACAACAAAAGGAAGAAACTTTTGCAGAAAAGAGGAAAATCCCAGGATGCAAAAAACTCCCTTACTAGCCTCAGTAAGAAACTGAGATGCCTCATAAAATCCTCCAAAGCTAGTTACGAAAATAAAATTGCCAAAGATTCCAAAGACAACCACAAAGCATTCTATAACTATGTCAAGAATCTAAATGGCAATGCTCAGATCTGCTCTGAGCTAAAACAGAATGGCATTAAATATACTGATCCAAAGGATATTGCCAATATCCTGGCAGATCGATTCAGTGCCAACTTCACCCCCTCTCACCCCCTAAATGGCCCATCTCAATACCGGAAGATTGCCAAATTCCAGTAATAACGGCCACACAGGTACAAAACGCACTCTCTAAAGCCAAGAATACAGCATCCATGGGACCAGATGACATCCCGGGCTGTGTACTACATGAACTACAATATGAACTGGCAAGTGTCATGTTTAATCATAGCCTCACCTCAGGTTTCGTGCCCACTGAGTGGCGCAGAGCTACAATTATCCCAATCCACAAGGGGGGATCCACCTTGGATCCCGGAAACTACTGTCCCATCAGTCTGACAAGCCTTATCTGCAAGGCCATGGAGCGTATTATCATGCAACTTATAAACAAAGACATTGGCAACCTTCAAACACTGGACCCCACCCAGTTTGGGTTTGTGAAGGGCCGATCTTGTCTCCTGAACCTGATTGACTTCTTTGAATCAGTCTCCAGAGCCACTGACAAGGGTAAGGTGGTCCACACAGCCTATCTAGACCTTGCCAAGGCCTTTGACATCACCCCCCACTCTGGAATCATAGATAAACGTACTAAGTTGGGCATTAATCCCTATGTCACCCAATGGGTTGCTAAATGGCTTACTGATAGAACTCACACTGTAAAAGTAGCCAACTCCAAATCCAGCTCCAGACAAGTGACAAGTGGAGTACCTCAGGGTTCAGTCCTGGGGCCGCTCTTGTTTGGCATCTACTTCTCTGAAGTACAGGTCAACACTAAGGGACTCTGGCTAACAAAGTTTGCAGATGACTGCAAACTGGGAGCCATTATTGAATCCCCAAATGATGTGGATACTCTGCAAAAGGGCCTTACAGAAACAGATGCTTGGTGCCAGAGCCATGGGCTCAAGCTCAATGCCAAGAAAATAGAAGTTATGTCCTTACCATAACGTTCCATGTGGAGTGTTCATCTCGCCTTTGTTCTTACACATGGGTTCGGAGCCGATCCTCGGCTCCGTGCCGGCCTCTTGCAAGCTCTGCATCGAGAAGAAGCTCGAGACAATCTAATACCCACAATCCCCCTCTGCCTTTACCTCAGATCTAGTTTGCAAGCAAACCAATCTACAGAATAGCACATTCATGCTTATACACAAATGTATAGAAAGAATCTACAGATAACTATATATATATCTAAACAGACACATATATATATATATATATATGCCAACTATGTACACAATATCATAACAGTAGCAGAATGCTCCTGGCCAGGCATCAAAGAACGTTCTTCCTAAGGGTGGGAGGGTGGGACTGTAAGAACAAAGCAGATGAACACTCCACATGGAACGTTATGGTAAGGACATAACTTCTATATGTGATAGTGTTCAATCTCGCCGTTGTTCTTACACACGGTAGCGCCCCTAGCTCCTTGATCCTGAGGAACTCACGGGAGGACGTTCTTGAGCACAGTGGAACCAAAGGTTGCCCTGTCCCTAGAAACCTTGTCTACTTTATAATGAGAAATAAATGTATGTGGCTTAGACCAAGTAGCAGCCGCACAAATAGCGTCCAGTGGTAGGCGAGCTGCATGAGCCAAAGACGTAGACACTGACCTTGTGGAATGTCCTTTGGGTTTGTGTAAAAGGGGTTGATTTGAAGAATCGTAGACATAGATTATACAATCCGTTAACCATTTAGAAAGAGTTCTTTTGGTAACTGCAAGTCCTTTCCTGCTATCAGCAAAAGCCACAAAGAGTTGATCTGTTTTTCTGTGATCTTTGTTCTGTCCAAATAAAATCTTAGCTGTCTGTGAACATCCAATTTGTGTAACATATACTCCATTTTGTTGGAGTGGTTTTGAAGAAAGTGGGTAATTCAATGGACTGATTAATATTGTTAATAGAACACACTTTAGGGAGGAAGGATGAATTGGTTCGAAGAGAAACTCTGTCAGAGTGAAAGATCAAATAAGGGTGCTTGATGGAGAGAGCCTGAAGTTCAGATACTGCCTAGCGGAAGTAATGGCTACCAGAAAGAGAGTTTTCCAGGACAAAAATTTTAACGGGCAAGAAGAGGCGGGTTCAAAAGGGGGCAACATTAATTTAGATAACAATAAATTTAGACTCCAAGGTGACGTCGGAGATCTGACCGGTGGTCTAATATGAAAAACTCCTTTTAAAAAGGCTTTACAAAGTCTGTGAGCCATAACAGGAGCTCCACATTCTTCCACATGGAAATTCGAAATGGCAGCCAACTGAACTCTTAGAGTAGCAGGAGAAGCACCCTGATGAAATAAGTCCGTTAAGAACTCTAATATCTTATTCAAAGGAGCTATAAAGGGATCCACATGGTGTGTATTCGCCCAGAATACAAATCGCTTCCATTTGCTAGTATATGTTTTAGTAGTGGAAGCTTTATGAAGCCACCAATATATCCTGGACTGCTGGTGATAAAAGATCAGACCTGGCTAAGTTAGAATTGGAGCAGCCAAGCTGCTAGATGGAGTGACTGGAGCGGGATGGGGAACCCCTGACGAGTGAGTCAATAGATCTGGCTCTGGGTCCAGAATCCAGGGTCCCCGAATGCAGTGTATCTTCAGGAAGGGAAACCAAATTTGACGAGGCCAGAATGGAGCAATGAGGATTATCGTCCTGTGTAGGTTCCTGGCTTTCTGGAGAAACTTTGATATCAGAGGAAATGGAGGAAATGCGTACAGGAGTCCCGGGGGCCAATCATAAACCAGTGCGTCCCTGGGGACTTCCCCTGGAGGGGGTAATAGGGCAAAGTAGCTCCTGCATTTGGCATTCATTGGAGACGCAAACAGGTCGCAGGAAGGCTGGCCCCACGCGAAAAATCCTTTTCGCCACTGACTGTTTTAGGGACCACTCGTGCGGTAACAGAATTGCTCTGCTCAGCCTGTCGGCTATGACGTTGGATGACCCCGGGATGTGCGTTGCTATTAGAAAGCGACCCGTGGACTCCGCCCACTGCCAAATTCTCATGGCCTCTCTGCATAGTTGATAGGACTTGGTTCCCCCTTGCTTGTTTATGTACCAGACTACAGACATGTTGTCCGTCTGAACTGCAATAGTCCCTAGAGGAAGAAGGGGAGCAAAGTGTTGCAACGCTAGAAACACTGCCCTCAACTCTAGAACATTGATGTGCAGATTGTACTCCAAATTGGTCCATTCGCCTTGGACTGTCTGTCCCTGAAAGATGCCCCCCCACCCTATCAGGGAAGCGTCCGTGGTCACCGTAACTGTGGGCGTGGGTAGCACAAACGGCCTCCCCTTGGAAAGGTTGCACGTTTGAAGCCACCAGTTCAGATCTGTTTTGCAAGTCTTTGTTATAAGAATCTCGTGTGTTAGAGGTAGTTGTTGAAATGACCATTGTGCAAACAGTAGCCATTGTAGGACCCTCATGTGCAGCCTTCCCAGGGGAATTGCAATAAGGGAGGCTGACATGAGGCCCAACACCTTCAGTACTAGTTTTGCAGGAGATTTCCTTGACAAGAGTAGAAGACGTATATGAGTCTGAAGTGATAATATCCTTTCTGGGGGAAGCCTCAGAATCAACTGACGTGTGTTTAATTCTGCTCCTATGAACAAGATATTTTGTGATGGCTGAAGTAAGGATTTTCCGAAGTTTACGGAGATCCCTAGGTGAACACACAGTTGAAGAACAAAGTCTCTGGCCTGCAGTAGTTGGCTGGTGGTGGCGAAAGGAGCCAGTCGTCCAGATACGGAAACACCTGGAATCCCTGGCGTCTCAAGTGAGACGCTACCACTGCCATGCATTTGGTGAAGACCCTGGGGGTGAGGTCAGACCAAAGGGCAGGGCTCAAATTGAAAGTGACTGGCTCCCAGCCGAAGCGCAAATGATCTCTGGATGCCCTGGCCATTTTGATGTGGTAGTATGCATCCTCTAGATCTATTGAGCACATCCACTCGTCCTTCTGTAAGAATGGAAGGATCGATTGAAGCGTGACCATTCGGAACTTTTCTTTCTTGACGAAAGTATTGAGGTAGCTCAGGTCTAGAATGGGCCTCCAGTCCCCTGTTTTCTTTGGAACTAAAAGAACCTTGAGTAAGTCCCGAATCCTTGCTGGTCCGCTGGGACTGGTTGGATGACTCTTTTTCTAGCAGCTTTGAAATTTCTATAGCTGCTGGCTCACAGATGGGGCGGTACATCTGGGAGTCTTTTCTTTGGGATGGGATGGGATAGGAAGGGTATGTTGTAACCTCTGGTAACCACACTTTTTACCCACTTGTCTGTAGTTATATTTTGCCAGGCCTGAGGGTATAAAGCTAGCGACCCCGACTGCCTCCAGAGCAGGACAGTCGGGCCTCCTCTCAGGAGTGCTGGAAAGGTTTACCAGGGAGTGTTTCCCTGTCACCTTGATGTTGCGGACCCCTCTGCCGCCAGGGCGGCGTCTTCCACCTCTGCCCCTCCTCTGCCTCTAGAGGGGCATCACCCTGTGTGCCTGAGAAAGATCCTTGGGGTTTTGAAACCACATTTTTCCACCGCGTTGCCCTTTGGGGTACGGTCTGGTTGGGGTGGAAAACGGACTCCGACAGCAGACAGAGTCTTTCCCTCTTGTTCACACCGGTAAGGGTCTCCTTTACCTTGGGGCCAAAGAGAGTGGCACCGTCAAATGGGCGTTTGTAAAGGAAGACTTGAAGGCTTCCTTAAAGGAGCATAGGCGCATCCAGGATTGTCTACGAAGAGCAATCGCTGAAGCTGCTGCCCTACTCGAACCTTCGCCGCGTGGAAATCAGCCTCATGGACGAGTTAACAATCGATGTTAGGGTATTAAGTTGCTGTCACTTTCTCTGACAGCTGCATCTGTAGCACCCTGGAGGGTATCTCCCAACTCTTTGACTAGATCCCTCTGTAGACGTGTAAAATGGGTCAAATAGTTCAGGGACCGCATGGAAAAGCCGCTGAACTAAAAATGCGCTTCCGTATCTATCCATCGTCCTAGAGTCTTTATTAGGAGGATGGACAGACGAAGAAGACTCCGACATCTCCTTTTCGTGGCTGCTGCCACCACCATAGCATCTACTGGAACTCCTTTTGTAAGGTAGGACTTATCCTGAGGTGCTGTGATGTATTTGTTAGGTTTCCTTGGAACAGGTTCCACTGTGTCAGGAGCCTCCCACGCCCTTCGAGCAATTAGTTCCATTAGTTCGTCAAGGGCGGAGTGACCCAGGAGGAGGAAGGGCGAGCACCAAATGCCTTCAGCAGAACTGACTCATCCTCAGAAGGGGGAAGGGACTGCCAGTCACCTCTCTGCTTCAGGATCTCCAATATGTCCGAAAAAGAGACATCTTCTGAAGGTGACTTAGGGGACCCCTCTGACTCATCTAAGTCAGTATCAGATGTCAAGGATTCCTGTGGAGAATCCAAGTGTCTCCTCTTACACAATCTCTTCCTAGGGACTTCCTCGTGGGGAGCATCCGAAGAAGCCTCGGAGGAAGAGGGGGCACCCTCCAGGGGTGGCTGAGACACTGGTGCCCGACGCTTGGATGTGGCCATGGGTGCAGATGAAGACAAAGGCCCTTTATGGGGAGGAGAGACTGCTTCCACTGATGTGGTTGTCTGGGTAGACAACACCTTCCTCATCAGGTCGAACGCTCCCGGGTCCCGCATCGAAGAGTCCCCCGGTTCGAAGAAATGGGAAGAATCCCGACACAGGCACGAAGGCATCGACCCGAGGATGGAGCCGAATCGATCGCGCCGAGGCCCGAGGGAGAGTCGGAACCGACACGTCGGTTCGACTCGCCCCGGACCCAAGAACAGACCGTCGGCTCCGAGACTCCGGTACGGTCCGGAGTCGAGGTGAGGGGAACAGACCGAGAAAAAGACGGTTCTGGACCCGAGGGCTCCACAATCAGTAGATCAGCCTCTTCCGGCTCCAAAGACTGAATCGGTCTCGGAGGAGGAATGGATGGAGATACAGGGAGGCCTTCAAGTTTCGACACCAACTGGGTGGAAACCGAGATAAGTTTGGAGAGGGCCGAATGCTCCAATAACTTCTGCACCACGCGATCCACATCGACATCCGAAAGTTTGGAGGAAGAACGGGTCGAAGGAACCGAAGACGGAGCCGACCTCAATAAGGTCGAAGGAGGGAGCTCCATCACCGGTTCCAAGACTCGAGGCTCAGGAACCGATACCAGTTGAACACTCGGCCCCGAAGTCTGTGGAACCGGTGATCTAACCTTTGAAGAAGAGCTCGGAGCCGATGACTTAGGCTCCAACGTCTTCGACTCCTTAGAGGACTTCGATGCCTGGTCAGAAGCATCCAGAGCCTCTTGGAAAGCAGGTTTCAATAGACCTCTGTCCATTAGTTTCCTGCGCCTATCTGTCATGACCCTCCCACTAAAAGAGTGACAGATGGAGCAATCCTCTTGTAAGTGGAGAGGGCCAAGGCAGTAGACGAGGAACTATGGTCGTCAGTGACCGACATTTTCTGGCCACACTGACAACGCTTGAAACCAGACTTTACCTTCTCAGACATTATAGGGAAGAAAGACAAATCCAGTAAAAAACAGTCAAATCCGATAAAGTTAGTCAAAACCGATGAAAATTGTCAAATCCGGTAAAATTTCCTTAACTAGGTAAAATATGAAGGGTGTAGGCCCCGACAAATATTTAACCGATAATTAAAGTTAACGGTACCAATAAATTAACGGAACCACAACACAATCATACAGTTAACACTGAAAAACATCAAATAGAATAGAATCCTAATAAAATATAACAAATAAAGTTATATCTTAGCTTAGAAACTCTCGAGCTAGCTCCCAACGATGCGTATGCAGCAGCGGCAAACTAGATCTGAGGTAAAGGCAGAGGGGGATTGTGGGTATTAGATTGTCTCGAGCTTCTTCTCGATGCAGAGCTTGCAAGAGGCCGGCACGGAGCCGAGGATCGGCTCGGAACCCATGTGTAAGAACAAACGGCGAGATTGAACACTATCACATTGTATTGTTATCCCCTTTGGGAAAAAACATGTATCCATGAATTACCATATAGGTGGCAGTACACTAAACACAGAAAGTGTGATAAGAGACTTAGGGACACAGGTGGACAGTGGTCTCACCTTCGATAACCACATCGCCACAACAGTCAGGAAATCCTTCTATGTGGCACACCTCATCACGAAGGGCTTTTCATCCAGAAAGAAGGAGGTCATTGTCCCACTGTACTCATCCCTCATTAGACCCTTTATAGAATACAACGCCCCATTTGGTATGTACCTCTCAAGACACCTGCAACAACTGGAAAGGCCTCAGAAATACCTCACTAAAAGAATCACAGGCCTAAAGCAGATGCCCTACACTGACCGCCTTAAAAAACTCCAGCTATACTCTGTCGCATATCGTCTACTCAGAGGCGATCTCTGCTTAACATACAAGGCCATGTCAAACCCAGAGCTGTTGGACATGCTACACTTAAAGAAATCCCAATCCCTCAGAGCTACACGCTCCAGGGATCTAAACCTTGTCATCACAATAAACAAAACATGCTGGAGGGATAGGTTCCTGACCCAGAGACTCCCCAGACTCTGGAATAGATTGCCCATACACATCAAGCAGAGTGCCTCTTTGGACCTCTTCAAGAGGAACCTTGACAATTGGATGGGAGAAAGGAAATTCACCCCAGGGATCACGTCAGTCGCCCTGCTAGACAGGGGTCCAGGAAAGTAAATAATGTGGGAAGAAATAGCCAGGGAATTGTTATGGCTAGGTTTGTATAGGCCCTAGGGCTGATAGCCTAGTACCAACCTATGAACCTACGAACCTATGAACACATTTTTCAAGAATTTTGTATAGTGGGGAGAGTACAGCAATGGGACTTTAGTTGGATGGGTCAGTGGAGTTACCACCTTTGTGGAGAGGGATTGTGAAGAAGGCTTTCCAAATGTCTGGGACAAGGGCTTCTGTAACAGAGCAATTTATAAGGATAGAGACTGGGTAAGCAGTTCATTAAAGTGTACAGATTTTACACATTCTCTTAGATAATAGTCTTATATTTTGCCATCATTTTTGTTGCTCACTGTTTTTTTAAATATGTTTCTGAATAGTATCACACAATCCTACTTATAGTGGAAGAGTTATGTGATATTTGCTATTCAAATTTTATGCTAATTAGATAACCAGATTTTTGGCAGGATGCACCTATGCTTCACAGGCCATTGTATCTATTTTAAATGTATGCAGGTTGACAGGGTGTAAAAAAAGTGTGGCAAGATTAGGCAAGCAGCATGTTTAAAAAAAGACACGATAGTCAACTAAGGGAAAAAAATGAGCAATCAAGAAGGTAAGGGTGGGTTATAATTGGAATTATTACACAGAGATGCAAAGGAATTAGCAGATAGTTAATCTGTCAGGTCAAGACAAACCCAGACAAAGAAATGGCTTGAAGAGTAAATGAGGAATAAAAGAACTATTTAAGTAAGTAGAGAAATGCAGACAAGTTGCTGTGAGTTTGGGCTGTCAGACAAGCAGATGGGGAAGTATGAAGAAGTTGGAGACAGAGACTACATATTTAAAGTGGTCTGTATCTCAGCATTACAAAGGAATAGGAAGGTACAGCATCAGTTAGTAAAGGGAAGATAGGCAGAAATGGAGACAGATGAACAGACAGGGAGGTAATTACTGAGGAAATGCAGGAGGAAGTAGATAAAAAGTTCATGGATCATAGGATCACAGGAGGTTACTAGGCTAATGACCCAGGGCCCTTACAAGCCTAGCCAAGTTCAACCCATGTACCCAAGGATGTCTGGTTCAAGCAGACACTAAAATCAGCACCTACTGCTCCTGTCAAAGATGGACAAAGGTGGAACCCCAAGGGTAAATTTCCCATCCAATTGTCCAAATTACGCTTAAATAAGGCCAACAAGGGCCTTTGTTTAACATGTACAGAAAGCTTGTTCCAAAGGTGGGGCAACCTCTTTGAGACAAATCTGTCTCTCCAGCAAGTACTGTTGATGTCACATACCAGGTTAAGGTCCTTTGAATGAATTACCCTTGTGCCATTTGATTTGCGAATATGCAGTATTTCCATTAAAGCTGAGTCAGAGATTGCTCTATATGCAAGACACAGGTCGCATCTGAGCAGTTTATATGACAGAGAGTAAAGAGACAATGATTTCAGTCTGTCCTCATTAGACATATCTTGAAGACCCTGAATTTTCTTTGTAAGGAACCTTTGTGGTTATCCAATTGCTGCAGGTGTTTGGAAAGGAACATACTAAAGTGAGCATTGCACTCTATTACTGGCCTGATGAAGGAAGAGTACGGGGATTATAACCTCTTCTTTTTCTGGAAGCAATGCCCTTACTTATGAGATGAGCAATACAAAATGCCCTTCTTACCACTGTGGAGATATGGTGATCGAAGTTAAGATTGCTGTCAACCTCTGTGCCCAGATCTCTCACTACTGACTGTGTGCTTAGGGTATTGCTATTGATGTGGTAGTTTGCAGGAACATCACCCTTGTTTTTTTGCATTAAGTTTACGACCATGACTTTGGCACCAGTCATTAGTCTGCGTAAGACCTTTTTGCAGGATGCTGACATCGCTAGGGGTTTCAATGATCGCTCCCAATGTGCCGTCATCAGCAAACTTTATCAGCCACAGTCCTTCAGTTTTAGCCTGTACTTCAGAGAAGTAGATTCCAAACATTAGGGGTCCCAGAACCAATCCCTGTGGACCAGTGGTAATGGGTCTCCTGGAGGAGGTGGAGTCCCCTATTTTGACCATATGAGTTCTATAAATGAGCCAGTTTGCAACCCACCTGACAATATATGGACTGATACCCTGCTGGGTGAGTTTATCAATGATGCTTGAGTGGGAGAGTGTGTCAAAGGCCTTGGCTAAGTCAAGGTAGGCTGTATGCACACATTTGCTCTTGTCTAGGGCTTTGGTGACTGTCTTGAAGAAGTCAACCAAGTTTAACAGGCATGATCTCCTTTTGACAAAGCCAAACTGGGTGGGGTTCAGCATTTGGAGATTTCCTATATCTTTGTTAATAAGGTCCATTATGATTCATTCCATGGCCTTGCAAATAAGGCTAGTCAGACTAATGGGTCTATAGTTCACAGGGTCTGTGGATGCACCCCCTTTTTACAATGGGATGCCGGTAGCTGTTGTCCATTCCACTAGGATGAAGCCAGTGCTTAGGCTGTGACTGAAAAGTGTCCCCAATGGTGATGATAATTCCTGTTTTAACTCATGCTGAACACAGCCTGGGATGTTGTCTGGTCCCATAGAGACTGTATTTTTAACCCTGGCGAGGGCGTTTAAGACCTGGTCCTCAGATATACTAGGTGGGGGACAGGTGTTGGGGATGCGTTGGGGTATATGTGGCAGGAACAGGAAAGTGAGGTTTTCACTGAACCTGTCAGCCAGCAGGTTTGCTATATCCACACGTTCTGTATATGTAGGACCATTAACTATGAGTTCAACAGATCTGGGCCTTACCTTTGAGGTTATGGATGTAACTAAAGAACACCTTGTGGTTATCTTTAGTTAGGGAAGCTAATTTGGATTCATAGCATTGGAGGACTTCTCTAGGAGTCTTATTTGCTTGTTTAAGTTGAGGAAGGAGTGTTTTCAGTTTTCAGATTGTTCCTTCCTACTCACAGACAGTAATTTTTTTTCTCCAACTGTATAGCCTATTAATGGCAGCTGTCCACCAGGCAGATTTGTTTTTCCTTAAAGATCTTGCTTTGGTTCTATCAGGTACAGCAGAGTCAATATGATTGTACAGATGCTTGTATAAAGCAGTGGTGTATAACTCAGCACAGGTGTCTGTTCCATCAGTGGGGGGACGGGCTATGAAGCTATGTAGGCTGTCACATAAGAGGTTGTAACTGGCCTTGGAGAAGTTTTTTAGTCTAGTTGTTGCTAAGGGGGGGGGGGGTTCTTGTGTTATAGTTACTTCTAGCGAGACTGGTTTGTGGTCAGATCTCACCGGGGATGGCCACACACTGGGGATGGTACAACGGTCCATCGGTCTCTTATGTTGGTGAGCTCCAGATCCAGGATGTTTGAGCCCTTTGTGAGTGTGTCAACCAGCTGGTATAGGGCATTGGAGTTAGTGAAATCCAGGAACCTTTGGGCAAGTGAGTTAGAAGACGTATAATTTACCCAGTCAGTGGATGTTTAATCAAAGTCACCCAAAACCAGTGTGTTTGGTTGTATCTTGATTGACTCAAGTAGATCCAAGAAGGCTGAGTGGATGTCCTGATTCATGGAAGGGGTCATACAGTTGGAATGACCTGAAGAGGGGTCTTACCTACAGTCAACTGCACCTGAAATAATTCAAGGGAATCATGCTGTTTAACCAAATCTGGAGGTGTATTTATCTTTAGTGAATATTGCTCCATCACCTCCTTTAGTTCTCACACCTTCAGTTTGTGGTCTGAATGTGTGGAAGGAAATATAACCTGATATAGCTGGGGTGCTGTCTGCAGTCTTAAACCAGGTCTCAGGGACTGAACAAATCTCAGCATCTTCCAAGGTGAGGACTGCTTCCAGTGAGTGCAGTTTCTGGTTTAGACTTCTAGTGTTTAGCAGCATAACATCGAGGTTGTTTTTAGACGGTATTTTTACATTGGGAATTTTGTTCTTGTGACATTGCCTAAAGAATGCACTATAGGGGTTGGCAAGAGCCTTGGCCAGTAACTGAAATCCCAGGGGTGACAGATGAAGACCATCTATGGCAAAGCACTCAGGTCTGTCAACCATGTTATCTCATGCTGACAGATACTGGATCTCCTTTGAATGACACCAGAAACTAACCCAATTGTTGAAGTCAATCTTTTTTTTTTTTATTGAGGTATCATCCTAGGGGAAGGTAAAAGGCTGCTTAAGGCTAGGGACATACCTGCATGAGACACATAATCAGACAGCTCAGTCATGTCTCTCTTCATGTAGTCCATTGAGGTATGTCTCAAATCATTCACACCAACATGGACTATGACGGCTTCATATTAGTGCCTGTTGTTGAGAGACTTGAGTATGTGTGTGATGTGGTGGATCCTGGCACCTGACAAACAGCTGACCATGACTTTTTCCTTATCCAATCTGGTGATAGAGATATCTGTGTGTCTCACAACTGAGTTGCCTATGACTAAGATGTTTGTTTTTGTGTTATGCCTTAGGGGCTTGACTATTGAGACACTGGTGCATTATATATTATGTGTACTGTGTTCTGCAGATGATATATTATGTGAATCGTGCTTGTGTTTGGGAGGTCTCTGATGTTTAGGTAAGCTTCTGGTAAGGACCTCCACATATGTAGGTTTATGTGATTGTGGTTTGGTAGATACAGGAGGTGAAGTGTGCATGCTGTCAGCCTGCTTAGTATCAGAAGAACTGACAGGTGAGTGAGAGAACCTGGATTTTAGGTTCTTGATACAGATGCATCTCTCACATAATGAATTTGCGTGGACTAGAAGAAGTGGGTTGTCAGTGTAAATGAGGCAATTGCTACATTGCCTTAGGATGCCCATGTCAACCAGGCTGACTGAAGAAACTGTGAGAAATTGTTCATCTGTAATGCTAGGTAAGTTCATGTGGTCAGAAAACAGGGAGAGGACAGCAAGGAACAGGTGAAGCAGAAGACAGGAAAAGTGTACAAAAATATGAAGGGCTAGTGAGCAAGGTCTGTGCTGGTACCTCAGAAGCTTCACTGAATATATCACCTGTCAGTGAGGGACAATCACGAGAACTCACTGATGGAGCACCAGCAGAGTACTACAGGAAAATTTGCAGGCAGAAGTGTTTGCATCTATAACCACCAGGAAAGCCCACTGCTGCTCAAAAGTGGGTGATGTGCAAACCAGCACAAACGCACACAAACATGGTGCTTATGTAGCAAACAAGAGCAAACTGATTTAACCAATAAAAAAGCTCAAAACTGAGCCCTGTTCCAGCAACCTGCAATCAGATAAGTTCTAACTACACACTCCTGCCACTAGGGTGCAAGGGAACCCTCTCCAACAAAAAATGTCCTGGTTTAGTGCTCAAGTTATACAAACAGAACTAGATTCAGCAGGTCTGGATCTAGTCTATGCTACAGCAAACAAAGTGCAACAATTTCAGAAAAAGAAGAGTTAAAATAAACAGGCATAATAAGCCTTCAACCAGCAACTCCCAGCTCAGTAGGGTAGAGGCGACCCTCTCCTCCCACAAGAGTGTATACCACAAACCTTTTAATGTGAAATAACTGGCCTGAAGCCCAAGCGAATAAACAAGAACTAAGACGCTTTTAGAATAACAGACACAATAAGCCTTCAACCAGCAATTCCCAACTTAGAAGGATCTATGCTACCTCTCCTGCCACAAGGGTGTAGACCACAAACACTCTTAATGTAAGACAACTGGCCTGAAGTCCAAGTGCTTAAACCAAAATTAAGAGGCTTAGAATATCATTTACAATAAACTAAAACTAAGAGGCTTAGAATAACAGTTACAATTTAATCAGGTTACTAACAAGCAGTAATAAATGCAGCAGAATACATGTAATTGAACACTTTTAAGAACAAGTAGCAAAAACAAAATAAAGTAATAAAGTATGTAAAAACATAAATACAGCAAAAGCAGCTGAATAAAGTGCATTTTTTAAGTTAGGTGGGAAGGGTAGAAACAGAAGATAATTCAAGGTTAAGAAACTAAGGGGGTGGGCCTTCCCAAATGATCTCTCTGTACTCTGTAGAATGAGCTGATGAGATGGGATTGGGAGGAGTGTCCAAAATCAAATTTATAGCAGGGGCGGACAACTCAAAAGCTGCCAAGTTTAAGAATACAACAACTGTTGGGTGAGTGGGTGGGAAAAATAAAATGCAAACAGAGATCATCAAGAATATTCAGGTAAACTATAGCAAGCAAGCCAAACAAGCACTCCAGCTAAATAGAGATATTTCTAGCTAAATGAGGAATGTTATTTCTCAGCTCCTCCCACTAATTTGCTGATGTTATTCACTGTTTGCAAAGGAATTCTTTGCTAACTTTTCTAACTGACCCGAGATAATACCTCTTAAAAGTCCAACAGAAATCTTGAAACAAATGTAACACAAGAATAATAACCTAAGTGTGGATAAAATGTGGAGGTTTACAAAAGTTAATTCTCCTCACAGCATACAAGGCAGGATGGTTGCTCTATGCTAGATGATGATGCGCTAAGTAAGACATGACTTTTCACTTCTTCAGTATTTTGTATTATGAGATCCTTATCATTAATCTTGCTTAAGGTTGATTGATTTCTCTGGTATCTAGATAATTTTCTAAGTGTAAATGCATTTTATTTTAAAATTCAGACTATACAAATATGTAATGTTATAAAGCTGATGATACAGGCACATACTAATGCTACCATCAGCAGCTTGTGTTTGTGCACTGGGTTGAATTAGGATAATAGCAGCAGTGATTCCTAAATCTGAAAGCTTCTAGTACTTATGTGGTGACGTGCGACATCAGGCTGCAAAAAAAAAAAAGTCCAGTCTTTCAGCATGTTGTTGACGAATACAAAAAGAACTGCAGTACAGTCTGAAGCAACATTAGTGTGTGTGGCAACAGACACTCTGAGCAGACACATTTTAATGCTTTATGACTAAAGCTGCAGTGTAGAGATCATTAAGTACTGTAAAAATTACGGTTCTTTGCAAGTGTCTTTTAAAATAACACTGATTTAGATGATTTACAGGAAGCTTTGTGAAGTATTCAAGATGGTTCATCATTTCGAAGACTGTTCAAAGGCTTCTTGTTTGACCAAAGCACACTGAATAGCCAAACCTCTTCGATATTATACTTAACTCTGAGATTACCAAATCTTGGTGTAATTTGTAAATGCTGCTAGTTATTTAAAATAATAAATGAAAGCAACATTTTAGTTAGGGATACTGCTGAGTTACAGTAACTATCTATAAAAAACATTTTAAGTAAAGGCTGCAAGCTCAGTATATTTACGTGCTATAGTCAAATACTGTACAGTTAGCTATGATTTATGGGCAAGTGAATTAAATCCTGGAAGCATTTCAGCACTGAAGTGTTTTTGCTAACTTAATTGTTAAGTACTACTTATATTTTAAAATAGTGTATAGCTGGATTCCAGAAGATTCCAGGAATTTTCAGTGATGCTGCATTAATCTTTCAACTTTTTTCCTATATGTGATGTATTATTATAAATCTGTGACCTTTCTGCTCCCCTCCTATGATTATGCCCCCTGTCATTAATGCAGATCAGGATAACATCGTCTATAATTAAGAGTAAACTCAAACTCAGTCATAAATAACTATCCTTCCTAGAAAGATGCGGTAAATAATATACTTCTGAAAGCAAGCTGGGATACTATTCTCAATAACCAACAAAAAAAAATCTGCTAAAATACTTGCCAGTGAGTTCTATGATACTATTAACTTATTTAGTTGTTTCCTGTTTGTTAACTTCTACATGCATGAACATATACTGGTAAGACACAAATATTCAGGGAAAGTAAAAAAACAAAACATTGGTAGAATCATAGCATTAATAAGATATACAACAGAAAAATGGATGGCCTTAAACTTTCAAAAATTGCCTTAGTCATAAAAATAAGTCTAGACTAAACAAAGTACAGCATTTATGAAATTTTCTTATCTAAGTTTCACATCTAAGAAATTATTTTTATCTCAGGGACTGCAAACAGTAATGTGAATTTCTTTAACTATATCACAAAATTAATAAAGAAAATGTACACTAACATGGTACAACAGTGGGAATTTACCTTACAACTTGCATATACTTACTGCTTTTAGTGCTGTGGGCAACACACTCATTCTTCACTTTTAAGTTTTTTGCTTTCTTTTACCAGTATAACTCAGACATTTTGATTCACAAGAAATGCCCATCTTAACAAGATCAACACAACTTTTTAAGCTTCCACAAATTGGATAACAGTCTACTGCTAGTGCATGTGTGCCATTAGCTTGTGTCACACTTCCGTGCTGCCTCTCGCTCATGTTGGCAAATGGCCTAAATCTCACTGACTCGATTCCTATCTAGTTATAGAAAGCTAACTATCCCACAAAGAGCCCTGACCCTTACCCTAAGAATTCTCATCCATTCTCTATACCTAAACTCCTGATCATCCCCCCCTCCTTTCCACTAACCACCTCCACTCCTTTCCGATTACTCCATTATGCTAAAAATCCCTTTCCCCTTCCTAAACCTAATCTTTTGATCACTCCCTAAACCTAAAATCCCCCTCCCTAACCCTAACATTCCATTAACTCCCAGTCCCTCCCTAAGCCTAAAATCTTCCTCCATATTTCCCTTCTCCACTTACCTGTTCCATGATGATACCTTGATTGTGTCTGTCTGTTTTGGCAGTTGCATCACTCAGCTCATGTTTGAGTCTGAGTACCTGTTCAGGCAGCTGGTTGACCAGGATTACAACCATTTGATTCTCCAGCTGTGAGTCAGTGGAATATGAGCAGATAGGGTTCAAGCAGCTGTAAGGATACTCTTTTATAACTTAGCTCTGTGCCACACTTCTCAGTTTGAAGAAATACTTAAATTGGTCCTTGATTCATGACCAAGTTAAATTGTTTTAGCTGTTTCTACCTTAGAGCCATACAAATACTAATTCATTATACTGCAAACATTTTACTCTACTAATATTTATTTTATTGCACTCATAAGAATTTATTCAAGCAAGTCAAATACTGCACACATAGGCCTTATATCACATATTACTATACTTTTGGACTAATCTAAAGGTCAGCCAGCTTCTCTTCCATCAGAAGCCAGTCTCTTAGCACTCAGTCTACTCAGGAAATGTAACAATTGCCTAATGTTCACAGAAAATGAACTGTTAATTACCTCAGTACAAACTATCTGTGAGAGATACAAATATTTAGCTAAGATGGAGGTATTGCTCTCACATATGAGCACAGTTTGTGAGCACCACACACCTTCACAATACTCCACAGAAATACCTGGAAAGCTATTATATACTAAGGCTGTAAAATAGTCACTGCCTAAGCTTCTAATGAAAAATAAGATTAGGACTGAATGGAAATCAAACACCACAACAGAAACTACTGGGCCCATTGGTGTGAGACTCTAGAAATAAACTTCTCCCTCAAACCCAGTACACATAAACTAATTGGTGATTGGTGACTCCATATTAAGAAACTTACTGGTGATTGGTGACTACATATTCAGACATGCAGACTCTACTCTCATAAGGTTGGACAAAAATAAGGTGACAGTGAGTTCTCTTCCAGATATCAAGATGTCTGGGAACAGTTCTTTTTTTTCTGTTTTTCCACTTTTTTGAAAAATTATGTGCATGTTATTGATAATATACTTTTTATATGGAGTGCTGATTATTTGCTAGTAATCTTTCAGGAATACTTGTATAAAACAACTTAATTCTTGGATTTATCATTCACTATAAACAGTTACACTATAGTATTGTCAGATATTAAACTTGAAAAAATGTCTATCAAATAAGAAATTATTTACCACAGTTGCAAGGAAAGCTGCTGCCACTAATAGCTCTTTATATTATAGTAGTATGCACCTCAACCATCAAAAGCATAACAGAGTAAAAGCTCAGATGGCGAGGATTAGTAGTTTAACCACAAATGATTCTGATTTTGAAACAGAAATGTTCAGTCTAAAAATAATGTTTTAAGAAAGGGGATACCTTGCAGGTGTCCTTGAGAGATGGCTAGTGACAGAAAAAGGAAGAACATTTCAGTATAAACCACTGACTGATAAAGATGAAGAAGATGCTAAACCCTCTGTAATGGGTGATGATGCAAACAATTATACTTTAGGGTCAGTATTAACTAATACGCTTGACACTCCAGCACTTTGTGATATAGTGATGAATAACTGGTGGACTTTGTCTAGATATCTTGTACTGGATAAAGTGGTGGGTGCAGCACCCATTATTATAAATAAAAAATGTTACAGCATTAAGAATATTCTTGAAAGACAGAAAGGGAAATGAAAGGAAGCGATTTAAGAATAAAAGGAACATACTTGTATTATGTGCAATCAAAGCAAATTTGTGTTAAACAGTTCTTTTTTTCTGTTTCAATACATGAATAAGTTATGCTGCACCAAAATATTGCTGATGCAATGCTTTTAATGTAATTTATGTTGCTGGGTGTCTTGACATGCCAGGCATTTTATGTGGGCAGGACTATTACGAAACTGAGTTTAAGAATATATGAGCACCAAAAAATAATAAGAAAAAAATAATAATATATGAACACTGCCATGCAATAAAAAAGAAGAATGACAAGAAGGTTTTGTACAGACATACTTGAACATGCACAAGTTTAAAAAAATTTTTTTTTTATGTGTTAGACTATATAGAACCCCATTATTGGGGCAGTGCTGCTAAGAACGTGCTGTATATCAAGGGATATGAGTGGCAAATAAGATTAAATACCACAAATTCTGCAGGTTTGCATGACCATATTAATGTTGTGTGTTTTAAATAAACAGAGGCTTAAGACCAAGTTTAAGAACTGATTTTTAAGAAAGGAGATGACTGGATGTGTCCTGTGGTTTAAAACTGATTTTAAAGAAAGGACATGATTGGATGTTTTAATATGATTTCATTTTTTTACTGTTTTGTGAACTGAGTTTTATCATGTAGTCAGAGTCTGAAGAAAGCATTCAGTCTGTGTGCAATAAAGTGTTGGTTTGGAGAAACAATACAGATTTTTTTCATGTTTTTATTTTGTTGTTTTTTTTAAGTCCAGTGCCAGGTGCTTTTCCATTAGTTTTTACTATAAAGCTATGTTACTGCCAATGTCTATGTAAATTTCTGTGTAAAAAGTTCTATATTCTGTTGCCTGTTTAGCTGTATCGTCTGGCTTCTGTGATCCAGGTCATGACTAAAAAGGATTCTTGGACCAGTCTACCTACCCGGTGTTATAGAATAAGATCAACTTAAGAAAAATGTATATTAATTTTGGTTTCATTTATGATGTTATAATATGATTGTTAAAAAGCAAATATAATTTGTATGCAGGGCTGTGGAAAAATATAGCTTCATAAGCTGAAGTTACTGCTGTGCTTTAACTGCATTCTTTTAATATGTAACAAGAAGAAAGTAAGTGTTGTATGAAGCCGAGATATGTTAGCTACTGTAAAAGAAATTTGTTAGCCTGACTCCTCCAGGCTAGGAGTGCATTTTTGCTAGGGAAGATTTGAAACATTCAAGGTCAGAAAACAAGATCCCTTGAAGCAGAGGGGTCATGTATAGGAAGGTGTTCCCATGAAGTCTGTGGCAAAATCAGGAGGGATGAGGACATTTGCAAAGTCTTTCATTTGTTAGAATCATTATGACATAAGAAAACTGCATGATTAGTTTGATAAGAAAAATGTATAAAAATGCAGTTTTTCTCTGTCAAGTGAGACTGATTTACCAACTGCTATTAAGATTGTCTCCCATCGCTGTAAATAAAAAAAATCTATTTGCACATCCTGAAGTGTTGTTCCTGACTGAAAGCATATAAGGTAAATTCTTAATGTTATTTATTTATGACGTTAACATTTTGGTGCCATGCTCTGGATCTGAACTTTGGTATTGCTGCAAGGTAGCTCTGAAATAAGGCCCATCACAGATATTCTGTGAATTCCACACTGCTTTGTATGGAGTAGTTAGAGACTCAGATGTACTGCTATTCAGGGTGTGCAAACATATTAGCCTTGCCATGGAAATTGTGGCATAAAGGGAAAAGGGGTTGGTTTGTTTTCCTCTTTCTCTCTCTCTCTCTCTCTCTTAGACAATTTTTAGCAACATTTAGAATACATGCATGACTGTGTTTTTGTTTGACTGAGTTGTTTGTAAGGTATATAAGTAACAGTTGGAGGACCCCACAGCAAATGAGAATAGTAAATGTATGTGCACATACAGTAAAGGACAAATTAACACAAAGAGGTGCCTTGTGTCGAGGGCAGTACCCTCAGGATTGAAAGGTAAGAGGTATGAGATGTTTTATTATGTCAGTGTATGAATGTATGAGTGAAAGAAAAGAAAAAAAATAAAAGTTAAAGATAAAGTTAAAACAAGTTCATGAGCCCACTGCATGATTGGGACAAAGACTATAAACTGTTAAAACAAATTCATGAGCCCACAGCCTGATTGGGACATAGACTATGCAACAAATTCATAAGCTCACAGCAAGATTGGGGCGTAGACTATATACTGTTATGACAAATTCATGAACCTACAGCATGATAGGATGTAGAAGTATGCATTGTTAAAATAAATTCATGAGCCTATATCATGCTGGGACTTAAAGTGTGATAACGTGGAAGTACCCTCAGGGGTCTGAAAGAGTGGTCAGTTCTGGACACAGTACCTATCCTGACCGCAATGCTGGAGCTGTAACTCTTGAGCTCGCGCAAGCATCAAAGCAAGGGGGTACTGTGGGAAAAGGCTGATCGAAACCTCTCCTCTGTTGTTGCACACTGACAGCCTTCCTACCCTTCCATCCCTTTATGGTGTGGGGATTACTACAGTTATTTTCTGTCTTTGGAACTGCCAGCATCCAGGAGTTGTAAGGTAAGCCTAACATTTTTATTATTACTTATTTATAAAATACGGAAAATGGGAGCAAAGATAAGCAAGCAAGATCAAATCTCTGAAAAGGGAACACCTGCATATTTTATGTATTTTAACTATGGGAAGGAAAGTTGTAAATATCTGCATGACTGGTTTCAGCTTACTAAAAATTGTTCTGGTGGGGTATTTCCATTAAATGGAACTTATGATAAGACTAAATTGATGACACTAAAAGCTCTTCTGGAAGAAAAGAAAATCAAAGTAGGTGGGGAACAAATGACAGCATTTTATTCTTGGTACGGTGAAGCACTTAAAAGGGAAAAGGAGTCAGCATTAAGAGGGTTGCAGGATGTTAATAAGAAATTGTTGCAACAAGTAAAAGAGGTTAAAATGCCAGAACAGACCAGTAAAAAGGGATCCCTTTATCTTGTCTTAGCAGGTTTGGAACCAGCTGAGGAAGGCCAAAAAGCAGAAACTTCTGAAGAGGATGATAATCCTCTAGCAGCTACTGCACCCCCATATGCACAAGTACAGATACCTCCTGTACAAGACTCTGTTGTTTCTTAGACCCCTACCTTTCGGTCCACTGTCCATTGGACACCCAGTTCATGTGATGCTGCTACATCTCAGACTGGTTTCCCCTGTTCAATCTTCATCTTCTGAACAGGCATCTGGAGTCGAGGGGGGTTCTTCATCTTATCCTTCTCAGATAGCAGGGACATTAGTATTCGACACTGCTGTATCCCACCATACAAGCTCACATTACAGGGTACAACAGGAGATTACAACCTCTGGAGGGGAGTCTTTTGGCACCTTTCAGGGAAATTCTGGAGACTAATGATACAGAACTTGTTCATCGTCCTTGGACCCCTGCTGATTTGCGTACTATGTCAAACAATTTTAAAAATATTACAGAAGATCCATTAAAATTCAAAGAGGAATTAAAAACTATAATAGAATATTACAATCCTACTTTGACAGATTAAATCAGCTGCTTAAGGTAGTTACTTCAGATGAAATAAGAAAGCAGTTACTGGAAAAGGCTGAGATAACAGATTTCACTCTCACAAGGAATGCGTTAACAGATAAACAGACAGCACTGTTAAACAAAATTACAGATGTGTGTCAAGTTAGGACTGACTGGTCTAAAATACAAGCATGTAAACAAAATAAAGGGGAAGCCCCTGCAGACTACCTGAGTCACCTTAAGACAGTATTTGCTAGACATTCAGGAATGCCAGACCCAGAAGAGCAAGCTAAGCCAGCTATTGCAGCAGCCTTTGTGCAGGGTCTGCAAGACCCTGTACAAAATCAAATAAAGCAAGTATACATAGACTGACAAGGAAAGGACTTAGAGTCTTTATTAAGTGCTGCAAATCACTGCACAGAGCATCAGGAAAAATGAAGAAAGGATACTGAGGATAAGCTGTTAACTTTACAAATCAGGCAGCTGGAAAATCCAAGGGGTCAAGGCAGAAGCAGGGAAAGGGGTAGAGGAATTGCTAGAGGATTTAGCAAAAGTGCTGACCAAGAGGAACAAGGTGCAGCTGGTTGGCAACAATGAGCTGGCAGTGCCCTCCAGCTTCATCTAACACATCTTGCTAGAATTTTAGAGAAGCATGACACTGGCGACAGGAATGCCCACACAGGCAAATGCAAACAGTCTAATAATGCAGTTTTTCCTCCACCACCTCCTCAGATTGGAAGGAGTCAGGAAGCTCCACATTGACTAGGTCAAGGAAATAACACAGAAGTGAATCTTAACCTTCTACTGCCAATAGATCAAAATGAACCTTATGTTAAGATGAAAATAAATTCAAAGAAAACCCCATATCTGGTGGACACTGGAGCCACTAGGTCAGTGTTAAAAATTACTTCAGATAGTCAAATACCAGTATCAGAGCATAAAGTAAAGGCAGTCAGAGTGACAAATACTATGGTTATGTATCCTGTTTCGGAATCCATCCTCATTTCTTTAGGTCCGATTGAAGAAAAGCATTCTTTTCTTTTGAGTACTACTGCACCAGTTAATCTGCTAAGAAGAGATTTGTTATGCAAGCTGGGTTGTACTACTTACTGTACCCCAGAAGGGGTGCATCTAAATATTCCAACAGAATCAGAGGGGAAAGTATTGGCAGTTTTTGCAGAAGCTGAGGAACAGCTTGGTGGAAGCATACAAGCAGATGTAGAGTTACTACAGCAGGTACCTGCCAACTTGTGGGCTAAGCATGCAAATGAAGTAGGCATACTGAAATCAGCAGAACCAGTAAAAATAAAATTAAATCCATCAAAACCTCTCCCTAGAGTTCCACAATATCCACTAAAACCGGAAGCAGAGCAGGAAATCAAACCTGTAATTTACTCTCTGATATGGCAAGGAATAATAATACCAGCTAAAAGCCCTTGTAATACTCCTATTTTTTCCAGTGAAAAAGCCAGGGAAGGATAGTTATAGATTTGTACAAGAATTAAGGGCTGTAAATAATGCAGCACTGCCTACTTTTCCTGTTGTTCCGAATCCAGCAACAATACTGAGTTGCATACCACCTACAGCTAGTTACTTTTCTGTAACAGATTTATGTTCAGCATTCTTTTCTATACCTATTCACCCTGACAGTCAGTTTCTGTTTGCTTTTACTTATCAGGGACAGTGATATACCTGGACACAGTTGCCACAAGGATATACTGAATCTTCTTCATTATTTTCTCAAATTCTGAAAAAAGATTTGGAGAATGTGACATTTACAGGTGGGTCTGTGCTAGTACAATACGTAGATGATTTACTGATAGCATCAAACTCCTTTCAGCAATGTCAGCAAGATACCTTGCATCTTCTGACTATCCTTCCAGGAAAGGGACACAAAGTTTCTAGAAAAAAAATACAACTGTGGTCATCTCAGGTACGTTATCTTGGTCATTTAATATCTCAGGGTAGCAGGCAAGTGTTACCATCTCATATTGATGCAATATCTAAGGCCCCACATCCGACTACTCAGAGCTTAGGTCTTTCCTAGGTATGACAGAATACTGCAGACGATGGATCTCTAACTATGCAGAAATTGCCAAACCTATGACAAATCTTTTAAAGCAGGATACACCAGAGCTTCTCCTTTGAAACAGTGAACAGGAAAATTCATTTCAAAACTTGAAGCACGCTTTAGCTACTGCCCCAGCATTAGGGTTACCAGACTATGATAAACCTTTTATTTTATTCTGTCATGAAAGAAATGGATTTGCTGAAGGAGTACTTGCACAAAAACATGGGAACAGCTATCGTCCATTAGCGTATTACAGCATGGCACTTGATTCTGTCTTTTTTAAGGGCAGTAAGTGCAGAGAGGCCATGGTGGTGCAGCGGTTAGCGTTGTTGCCTCACAGAAAGAGGTTGTCCCACTCGATTCTCGTCTGGAGCGCCTTCTGTGTGGAGTCTGCATGTCCTCCCCATGGTCGAGTGTCATTTAAAGACTTGCAGGTAGGTGCATGCATGGATGGGTGTGCCTTCTTTGAAGGTTGGGTGTTGGGCTGGCAACTCGGCACCGTAAAAATCCACTGCCACTCATTAGCAGACTGGAGTTCCGCTGTGGCAACCTCTAACCGGAAAGCCAAAAGTTAAAGCCAATGCTGCCATTCAAGTTAATCTTGCACAATCGGTGGTGCTCGGGCCTGATCTCACAGTAGCTGCCCCACATTCTGTATCATCCCTTTTGCTTAAAATGAAAACTCAGCCACTATGCGAAATGCAAACTGTGGTGTTACAGAATCGAATGGTACATCATGTAATGCTTGCTGCAAAAGGGGGGTCATGTGCCCTCATAGGCAGTTGTTGCTGTTCATCTATTAGTGGCTATCACAATGAAAAGGAAAAACTGGAAAATTTCATGGAGCAAAGGGACAAAGATTTGGGCAGCACATCAAAACAATAGACACTTTTTGGATGGTCGGGCAGTATTTTTGGTAATCTGGGAACTAACATAATCCTGGGTATTGTCATTGTACATTTGATTACATTTGTAATCATTTTGCTATTTTCTGTTCTAAAGGCTGGGATTACAAAATGTTTAACCTCACCTACACATGAAATGCCACTGCATGTACCAATCAATGACAGTTCTGTTATAACAGAAGATAATTACTATGATGCAGACGCTTACTTTATCAAGTTAAGAAAAATAAAAATTTAATTACATGTATGATATGACACTGATATTGTCAAAGGGGGAAACTGTTATAGAATAAGATCAGCTTATCAAAAATGTATATTAATTTTGGTTTCATTTATGAAGCTATAATATGATTGTTAAAAAGCAAATATAATTTGTATGCAGGGCTGTAGAAAAATACAGCTTCATAAGATGAAGTCACTGCTGTGCTTTAACTGAATTCTTTTAATATGTAACAAGGAGAAAGTAAGTGTTGTATGAAGCTGAGGCATGTTAGTTACTGTAAAAGGAATTTGTTAGCCTGACTCCTCCAGTCTAGGAGTGCGTTGTTGCTAGGGAATGTTTGAAACATCCAAGGTCAGAAAACAAGACCCCTTGAAGCAGGTGGGTCATGTATTGGAAGGTATTCACAAAATGAAAATCATGAGGGATAAAGACATCTGCAACGTATTTCAATTTTTAGAATCATTATAATGTAAGAAAATTGCATGACAAGTTTGATAAGAAAAATGCAAAAAATACAATTTTTCTCTGTCAAGGGAGACTGATTTACCAACTACTATGAAGATTATCTCCCAGCGCTGTATATAAAATTTCTGTTTGCACATCCTGAAGTGTTGTTCCTGACTGAAGGCATGTAAAGTAAATTCTTAAGGTTATTTATTTATCACTTTAACACCAGTTACTACATGTTAAATAAATAAAAATGAAAAAGTGACCACCCTGCTACAAGACATGGCAAATATATTAGCAGAAAACATTATAATAACCAAACTGATATGTCGGAGTGCTACAGTGACAAGAGAAGACATCCTCCATATGACTGCCACACTAAAAATTTAAATTTCTAGTTCCACTGGACCAGACAACATAGTAGGTGGTTCCACCATGCAACATCAAAGAAAGTCTAAGTAAACCACTATCAGTAACAATAAGCAAAATATTAGTATGTAGAAACAGAACATTTAATGCAGGACTGCCCCCGGTACTATTATTGGATGCAGGCAGCTCCTAAATGCTTTATCCTATGCATAGGCCCCCTCAAATTATCTATGGTATGACCTCAGTTACTCTCATTAGGAATATTATATAATTATTGACCATGGGATGAGTAAGGTCACTCTCTAACCAAATGGGATAGGTTAATTTGAGAATAAAATGGGAATTTGGCTAGGTTAAAATGGCATGTAAGGGCAGCTACTCTAGTACTTACCTACAAACCTATGTGGACATCTCCCTGACCACTGATCATAGGCTGCTATTGTACCAGTCCACAAAGGGGGGTGTCATATTAGTCCCAAACAACTTTATATTAATCAGCTAGTCCAGTATTCTACATAAAATTAAGGAGAGAGTAATGACAAAGCTTATGAAAAATAAAACAAGGGCCAACATCTGTTAGATATGAAACTTTATTTTTTTGTTTGTTTTGTTTGTTGTTTGTTTGTTTTTTGCCATTTAAATCTTGGAGCTTTCTTTGTAACTGGAGTACAGGATATGAGACTGGCATTTTGTGTGTATGCTACTTATTTGACCTTACCATGATTTTTGACATTATTCCACATATAGGAATAATTGGCAAAACAATAACATTATGGACCCAATACCAAAAGACTTGCTCTTTGTGTAAGCAGCCACTTACACTAACAGCGGGTCTTTTGGAATTTGGTCCCCAGTGTAAGCCTGTTTATAGACAGGCCTTACACTGAAGTAAGTCACTTATACTGACAGCAAGTCTTTTGGAATCAGGGCAGACTTACACAGACAGCAACTCTTTTGGAATCTGACCCTCTATATAATTTAGTATGTAATTCAATGTATAAAACCATGGTTAAGCAACAGTTAACAATACATCAAGGTAGAGGGTTACCTGGTTACCTGTTTATCCCTATCCTAACATGGATTACCTGTTGTGCCACATAGGACTTTGTAGTAAGGCCACTTTTTGGGGCACTTCTCAGGCGTAAAAGTGGGAACTGGTTTGTGGGTAATAATATATACTGCAAATGAGTAACAATATTATTTAACAAAAAAATGCCAAAGTTCTCCAAAATGTTTTATAAAGAATAAATGCCTAGTGCAATAGCAATGACCTCTTCTTTAATGTCAGCAAAGGTGCCATCATAAGACCTCTCAAAAAGGACTAACTGTAATTATACAGTAAATGGTTATTACAATTCTAAAACATGCATACTGACACAGCCCAATCAGTGTGCCCATCATAATTCAAGCATATACCCATAAAAATAAGTATGTTTGCTGATGTATTGCTGAGAATCTGGACTTCCCATTGTCATATTCTCCATTAAGCCATCCTTAATGTGTTTTATGAAGGCAGGACAAAATCTGAGGAAAATCAGAGACATTCTGTAAAACTCTGCATAGTTCAGAGTTATGGTTACTGGAAGTCCAATCAATCATATGGTTGGTAACTATTACTCTTAACTTTCCATACTTTTGTAGAATGTCCTTCATTTCCTCATTTATTGTCCTAAACCTTGCATTTTTTTTTCTGTTTATGTTAAATCACTGAAAATGTCTGTCAGCAAATTATCTTTCATTTGCTTTTAGTATTCATTTGCTGTTATATGAAGTATACATTTTATTCTGCAAAATGTCATCTATTTTTTTTTCAAAATTCATGAGATTTGAAGGGGATAAAATATGTAGTAAGAAATATGCAGCTGTTACCCTGATATCAATATTAGTGCAGGTTATTTATCGATTTGCATAGCAGTGACTATCATTTCTGCTAAAGTTAAGATATTTAAATTTCTTTAAGTAACAATTTACAATGACGATGCAACCTATTTAAACTTATACTTACAACTGGCTTTACACCTGCATTTTATAAACACGTGTGCTAATTTAATATTTATACACTTTTTTCTGCTTTAGATTCTGCATCTTGACTGTTACTTTGGTATATTTTCTTTAAACATACTGTAATAAAATCTGAGTTGAGCTAAGTTGAGATGTGTTAAGTATTTTGTAAAAAACAAGATTCAAGAGATTTTTGTTGGTTGGTGGTAACAGAAGGTGTGACTAAAAGCAAAGCAAACAGACCGTAAAGTGCTTCCATACTTTGCATCAGAGTAGAAGAGCCATGAAGAGGAGATGTATGTTTCCTGGAATATTAGGTTTAGAAGCAGATTTTGTTACTTGGAGGGGAGAGTGACACACAGCAACATAAATGCCATGAAAGGGCAAAATTATTACATGCAATCGACATAATGTGGGCTGGCACATAGAGGACCAGAAGGAATGTAATATGGTAAATAATGCTGACAGGAAGCTAAGGTGTGTCCAGACTTACAATAGTTTGGATGTTGTCACACCAATAAAGGAAAGGTAAAGGTAATTTCCTATTGATGAACTGCTAAACTACCTGTCTGCTCGGGAATCACTGGTACTGTCAAGCACCTCAGAGTATTCTGCGGTGGTGCAGTGGTAGCATTGTTGCTTCACAGCAAGAGGTTCTCCCATTCAATTCTCAGCTAGTGTGCGGGGAGTGCCTTCTGTGTGGAGTCTGCATGTCCTCCCCGTGGGTCGAGTGGCATTCCGAAAGACATGCGTGAATGGGCATGCCTTTGTTGAAGGTTGGGCATCGAGCTGGCAACTTGACACCGTGAAAATCTACTGCCAATCATTAGCGGACCGGAGTTCCGCTGTGGCAACCCCTAACCGAGAAAAGCCGAAAGACAACAACAACAACAACAACTGTAAAGCACCACAGAATAAAATATATGAATGCCTTGAAAAGGTGTTTTTTCATAATCAATGAACTCTGCTCTTTAAGATTTAACTGACATTTGTTAAAGGGCAGACAGCATTACTCATCAGTGTTGAGTTAGTCATGAAAGCTGGAACCATGTGAAGTGGAGAATAATATGATAGCAAACTGCAGAAAGCAAAAAGCAATGAAAAAAAGAATATTGTGGTAGCGGTTCCATGGGTTATATCATGTCATAACAGAGTTTCGTGATTGCAAATAAAGCAGACACAATGTATCACAATACTTTTCAACTACAATCACATACTGCAGACACTTATCACTAATCTAGGATTACAGAAATACTACTTTATACATAGTGGTGTTAGTATTATACATCAGAATCTAGAACCCTTTTACTGTTTCCTCACATTTACTAATATGCCATTGTACACAATTTGTATAGATTTATACTGACAAATTGTTTTATTTTGTGTGACATAGGCTTACAGTAAAAAATACTATGTACAATCTGTAAAAATTTATAAATATTAAATGGTTAAAGTTTAAAATGTCTGTAACAATGTATTGCATTTAGTGATACAAAGTACTACTTGCCTGATATTACAGCCAGTGAGCAGTGTGTAAGAACAGCCTACATCTAGTGCAGCAGTGAATGACAAACATGGCTTATGTTACCTTTGTGCCATAAAACAGAATGTACTAGACAAAGGTCACCTGAATGATTGCACTCCATTTCAGCATACACAAAAGATGGCAGAAGTATCAAAATCTGAATTAACAAACACATGGAAAAGTAGCCTCTTGGTCCCACAAGTTAAATAAAAGTACAGTTGTGTACACTTACCATAAATGTAGATGTTCGAGTGTATTCACTGTTGCAGTCATCACATTTGGGTTATCCCTGCCAGGGTAGCCCTCAGCCAGCCCAAATACCAGAGATTTAATATTTCTGCGTCGGTTGCTGTCGCTTGAGGATTGACGTCAGGTTGTCAGTAGTATAAAGTAAGGCAGCTGATGCCATTACATCAGTTTTTCTTGCCCTAACCTGTCAGGAGCCCCCGAAGTAGGAGGCCAGGCTCTGGTGGAAGAACTCCACCAGTGGAAAATAAATACCAATAAGTCCCTTGTAAGGAAAGGAGAACAACAAAGAAGAATGGTAATAAAAGGAGAAAGAGAAGAAAGATGGATGGAGGGAGGGAAACCAGGACTGCAACAGTGAATACATCTACATTTATGGTAAATGTACACAACTGTACTATGTTCTTTGTGTTTCACTGTTGCAGTCATCACATTTGAGTAGATTCCCAAAGCTGAGGAAAAGGGTAGAGGCAGTCAAGGAAACTAGGGGCTGGCTAGGATGCCCTGCAAGACTGCAGAGGCAAACACTGCCCTGGGTTTGGAGAAGAGAGGCAGGTGGTAATGCTTGGTAAAAGTGTGAACAGATGCCCAGGTGGCAGCCTCCAGGATGTCCCTGGTGGGGACTCCTCTGAGGAAAGTTGCAGCGGTGAAGGCTGTTCTGGTGGAATGTGTCCTGACCCCCTTGGGGGGAGGCTTTCCATGGTGTTTGTAGCAGAAATGGATGCAGTGTGCTATCCATTTGGAAATGGTTTGCTTGGAGATGGCTTTGCCTTCTGCCCCTGTAGCAAAGCTAACCAGCAATTGATCAGACTTTCTGAAGGATTTAGTCCTGTCCAGATAGAATCTGATAGAATCTGAGCTGTCTGTGCACATCTAGAGAGTGAAGAATCCTTTCCCCCTTGTTCTGCAGATTAGGAAAGAGGGTGGGCAAATGAATGGATTGGTTGACAGCCACACTGGATACCACCTTGGGCATGAAGGATGGGTTAGTTCTGAGGGATACCCTGTCTGCATGGAAGATGATGAAGGGTTCCACAGCCATGAGCGCTTGCAGCTCAGAGACTCTTCTGGCTGAAGTGATGGCCAGAAGGAATGCTGTCTTCCAGGAGAGAAATTTTAGCTCTGCAGAAGAAGCTGGTTTGAAAGGAGGCAGGGTGAGCTTTTCCAAGATAAAGTTAAGGTCCCAAGCTGGTGTTGGTGCCCTTCTGGGAGGCCTCAAGTTGCTAGCCCCTCTGAGGAACTGTTTGATCACAGGGTGTGAGAAAAATGGCTGCTCAGTGGGAAAGTGAGCAGAAAAAGCACAGGCATGAATATTTACAGAGGAGAAAGAGAGACCACTGTGTAGTAGGTCAGCTAAGTAATCCAGGATGAGATGGATGGAGGGCTGTGCTGTATTGGCCCCCTTAGCCTGGATCCAGGTGCAGAATCTTTTCCATTTATCTGCATAAGATTTTCTGGTGCTAGGACATCTGGCCTCATGGATAACATCGAGAACCTGTTTACTGAGGATGTCAGACTGGTTTGGGGTTAGGGAATAAGCCAAGCTGCCAAATTGAGTGTCTGCAACTGGGGATGTATGAAATCCCCTTCCCTCTGGGTCAGGAGGTTTGGAATCTGAGAAAGATGCCATGGAGGCAGGGGGGACAGGCTGCACAGCAAGGGGTACCAGTGTTGTCGGGGCTAGTCTGGAGTTATAAGAATAGTCCTTGGTTTTTCCTCTCTTATTTTGAGCAGTACCCTGGGATTGAGAGGAAGAGGAGGAAAGGCATAGACCGAGAGACTGACCCATGGGAAGGACAGGGCATCCACTTTCCAAGCCCTGCAATGATTCTCCCTGGTGCAAAATTTGCTAAGCTGATTGTTGGTATGGGAGGCAAATAGGTCGACCTTCGGGGTTCCTCATTTCTGAGTTATTAGGGTGAAGGAACATTTGTTGAGCTGCTATTCATGTGGGTCCAGAATATGTTTGTTTAATTGGTCTGCCAGGGAGTTGAGAGATCCTGGTAGGAATTGTGCTAACAGGTGTAGTTGCAGGGAAGAGGCTGTGAGCTAAAGGGTCATGGCCAGCCTGCATAGAGGGTAGGAGTGAGCCCCTCCCTGCTTGTTGATGTACCACATCACAGTGGTGTTGTCTGTTCTCATCAGGAGAACCCCTGGAGAGTGAAGGGGTTTGAAAGCTATCAAGGTGTGCTGCACAGCCATCATCTCCTTTTGATTGATGTGCAGCAGGATTTACTATGGGCTCCTTTGGCCCTGTATGCACCTGCCATCCAGATGTGCACCCCAAACATAGTCTGATGCATCCATGGTGAGGGTCTGGGTGGCGGGGTGGGGAGAAGGGCAGACCCTTGTTGTGGGAGCATGCTGTTGCCCACCAAAGAAATTCCTGTCTGAGGCAAAGAATTATAGGTAGATTATAGGTAGAAGAGTTTCCAGGTCTTGAGAGTGTTGACACCAAAGGCTCTTTAGGTACCATTGAAGTTTCCTCATATGCAGTCTGGCATATGGAATGAGTAGTATGTAAGATGCCATGAACCCCAGAGCTTGCAGGATCTTCCTTGCAGATAGCTGGGGCCTGGTGGCCAGTTGAGAGAAGAAGGCTGTCAGGAAAATTTGCTTCTCTGGTGTAAGATATGCCAACCGGGATGCTGTGTCCAGACTTGCTCCCAGGAAGATTATCCTTTGGGTGGGCACCTGTTTGGATTTGTTTTTGTTGACTGTGTACCCTAGGGAGGTTAGTAGGGTCTTTACAAAGGCCAGGTGCTTGAGCAGCTTTTCCTGGCTGTCTGCCTGAATAAGGCAGTCGTCTAAGTATGGGTAAATTTGAATATTTCTTTGTCTGCAAAAGGCAATGGCCGGAGCCAGACATTTTGTGAAAACTCTGGGAGCAGTAGATAAGCCAAAGATAAGTGCAGAGAACTGAAAGTGTTGAGATCCTGCCCTGAAGCTGAGATATTTCCTGCATGATTCCCTGATAGGAATGTGGAGGTAGGCCTCTTTTAGATCTAGGGTGACTAGCCAAGCGTCCTTGGAGAGCATGGGTAGCAGCTGCTGTAGGGTGAGTATTTTGAATTTTTGGATCATCAAGAAGGTGTTTAGAATGGATAGATCAAGGATTGGGTGCCAGGTGCCCTCTTTTCTGGGCACCAGAACAAGTCTGGTGTAGAAGCCTTGGCCTATCTGTTCTGCAGGAATGTGCTCTACTGCCCTCACAGAGAGCAGGGAAAGGATTTTCTTTTTAGCCTCTGGCCACTGATTTGGTGGAAGATCCAGGATCCCTTTTGGTGTTGGAAGGGTGTGGAAGGAGAATTTGTATCCCTGAGACACAATGTTCAGAACCCATTGGTCCATGGTAATGGTGGTCCAGGTGCTTGAGTGAAAGGAATGTTTTCCTCCTAAGGGTAAGTGAAGATGGGCAGATGGGAGGTCGGGAGGAGGTGAGTCATTGTGAGTTCTTACCATAAGGGGGTAGCTTAGAACTCCCTGGTTTTGAAGTGGAGGAAGTCCACTGCTTAGATCTCTTCATTTCCTGGGGCTGCTGCCTGGGTGGGTGGGGGGTCTGTTTCCACAGGGTCTAGGCTGGGCCTGTTTACTCGGAGCAGGAAAATACCAGTGCTTGGAGGGACAATATCTACTGAACCTAGGGGGGGCTGGACCTGTAAGAAATCTTTAACTGTTTGCATAGATTTTGCTTTTTCTTCCATCTTTTTTAAGACCTCTTCTGCCTTAGTGCCAAATAAGTTATCTTTGTGCAAGGGGGCATCCAACAATTTAGATTTGACATGGTCTGGCAGGGGTTGTTCCTTAAGCCATGCATGTCTTCTAATGACAGATCCAGTGACTGCTGTCCTGCAAGAAGTTTCTAGGGGGTCAAAACCACAGTGCAAAGTGTGTTTAGTTACTTGAGTTGCAGAGTGTATTAAGTCTTGTAAATGTTTAGATTCTGCCCAAGCAGGAAAGGAAGACGCTTTTTGTTTGAGGAATTCCAAGGTATGTTGCTGATATTTCAGCATATGGAACTGGCAATTTAGTGCCCTGATTGCAAGAGTAGCTGAGGTGTATACTTTTTTACCCCATCTGTCCAATGCTCGGTAATCCCTGTCTGAGGGGTGGGATTCTTAGCAGGGGTTGCTTTAATCCCTTTTGGCCCTTGGGAAATGACCTCAAGGTCAGCTGTTGGATTTTTAAAAAGATATTTGCGTGAGTCAGGGACTCTATAGTACCTGTCTGATTTTCTGGGAGCAGGAGGTAGGGCATCAGGAGTCAAACTGGATTCAAGGAAAACATCATCCACAGCATCCAGGACTGGGGGGATAGCCAAGGGTCTGTGTTGCAGAAGATCTAGGAATTCCCTGAGTCTCTTTTTAGACTGAGGGTAGTCCTGACTCTCCCATTGGAAATGCTCCCTTAAAGTATGCAGGGTTTCCCCAAAGGAAAAATCTTCTGGGGAGGGGCTGAAGGAATGGAGTCCTCTGCATCAGAATCCTCATAATTGGAGGCGGGATGCATGTCTTCATAGTCCGATGCATCAGATTCACCTGACTCTTTTCCTTTTTGAGGAGGTAGCTTGGCTTCCCCTGATCAGCATGATAAGGTCTTCTGCCATTTTAAGCATTTGAGACTGAGTCAAGGTAGCAGGTGCCTGAGAGTGGGTCATCGGTTTCTTGGGTGTGGTTCGAAGCCTGGGCCCAATAAACTCAGTTGTTTTTGAAAGAACGGTAGTCGCGAAAGAAGACATCAATTTGTGTCAAGATCCAGTAGTACGAAAGACTTCCTCGGAAGCCGGTGCCTGCTAAGCGGCTCTGGACCCATCCAAGGTAGAGACAACTGCAGGATCCTTAGTCGAAGAAGAGTTTTGCGGCATACCGGACTCCAAAAGGGTCTCAGTAGTGGCCTGTGAATCAACTGAAGTGGGCATTAAGGGCTGGGAAAGTGCCTAACTGAGTACCAGAGGACTGATGACTAGCTTAATGGCAGTGTCGTCGGTAGGTTTGGACCTTACTTTTTTTCAGAAGATCTGCTGTCAGAAAGCTTACCGAAGCCATGTTGGAATTCAAGGACTGTAAGCGAAAATATCTGGCTACAATAAGGGCCCACTGTTGGATAGTTCTGGCATTGAACAAAGCACAGAAGTGACAACTGGGGACGTCGTGGTCTGGGCCTAAACAAGTGATGCAGTAAGAATGGAAGTCTCGGTGTGGTATTTGCTTTCCACAGGTGAGACAATTATTAACTTTTTTCTGACATCGGTTAGTGCAAGAAAAAAGGATCCCTAATGGGGTACTTAGCTTTAGAAGATTTATTTCAATTCGGAAATGAAAACTCAGGTAGCGCCAACCAGCACTCATGTGAACTGCTTCTGCTTCTGGCTCCATGGCAAGAAAGACTGATGTAATGGTGAATGCTGCCTTACTTTATACTACTGACAACCTGACATCAGTCCTTAAGCGACAGCAACCAACGCAGAAATACTAAGTCTCTGGTATTCGGGCTGGCCGAGGACTATCCTGTCAGCGATAACCCAAATGTGATGACTGTAACAGTGAAACACAAAAAAAATCGTACTGCATGGTAACCATGACCAAAAGAGATAAATCTTTGTACAGGATTGTGCAAGCTATAGACTTGTCATTCTGCATAAGTGCAAGGAGGAAGTACCTCTGGAGCTGTGGTGTGACCCCCTTCTAGAAGGAAGATTGGTAGAAATGTGTGACAGACAAGTAGACAATCATGTGAGAGATGCATTCAATTTGGTTAGATGGAAGAATTCTGACATTCTAGACTGCAGTCTATCATTATGCTAAGAAATTACAGTATGCCAGTGAAACTAATGATTTTGTTCCCATTTATGTTGTTGTTGTTTGTTTTTCGTCTTTTTCTCGGTAAGAGGTCGCCACAGCGGAACTCCAGTCTGCTAATGATTGGCAGTAGATTTTTTTACGAAACACCGAGGTGCCAGCTCGACGCCCAACCTTCAATGAAGGCACGCCCATTTACGCACACATGTCTTTCGAATGCTACCCAAACGCGGGGAGGACATGCAGACTCCACACAGAAGGCACTCCCAAGCCAAGCCGAGAATCGAACGGGAGAACCTCTTGCTGTGAGGTAACAATGCTACCGCTGTACCACCGCGGAATATTTTGTTCCCATTTATGTAGCGTAACAAAATGCTGCCAGTACTGTCAGAAGTACACATTTAATTAAGCATTATTTAATATAAACAAACAAAATCAACCTGAAATCAAGCATTCTTAATGCTATAGTAAAAAGATAACAGAAGTGTATGATAAATTCAAGCATACCAAGTTCAACTTTTTCAACAAGATAGTGGGGTTGCTATGGGGGCATATTGTGCCCCCACATATGCAAATATTTTGTCTATGTGGGAAGAAAAGTTTGTCTTCAATTCTACTTACGTGAATTGTTGGAAGTTATATAAATGATATCTGGATGAAATATGTATCTCCTGGATGGATACAGAGGAAACATTCCAAGAATGTATTATTTATATTAGTAATTCTATTGATTTTTTTTAATTTATATATAGTATTATATATGACAAAATGAATTATTTAGATGTTACAATTCATAAGTTGAACGAAACGAGAAGGTTCAAATCTACTGCGTATTGTAAGGATACATTTTCAAATACATATCTATATTACACTAGTGCTAACCCTTATAAGCATAAGAGAAGTATAGTTAAGGGTCAGTACGTGAGGATATGTAGAATTACTTCAGATGAGCTAGATTTCCTTAAGGAGTGTGATAAATTAAAGGAGATGTTTATGGAGAGAAAATATCCCCTGAAATTAATTGAAAAAGTTATTGAAGAAAGGAAGGATAGATTTTCCCCCCTTTTAGGAAAGATCAATAGCACACCTGGACACAAAATTAATTGGAACAGTGTGGTTTTTAATCATAAGAAGGATGATGAGGTTGAATATAATAGGACTTTTATAACGGATTTTAATGGTGATACTAATGTTATTACAAATATTATTTTTAAAGAATGGAAAATGTTTGTTAGCTTTTCAGACTTGGATGCTATTTCTAAGATACCCCTTAAATTTATTTTTAGGAAGGGGTTGAGTATTAAGGATTTATTGGATCAGAATATGAATAAAAGGAACAAGCTAAGTAATATGAAAAAGGGAACTTTTAAATTTGGTACTTGTGCTCAATGCCCTTATATATCACATAGTGAGTCAGTGTATATTAAGGGTAGGGACAAATATATAACAGGTAGAACCCATACCAACTATAATAGCACTGGGGTGACTTATATTGCTCAGTTTGAGAACTGCAATGCTTTTTATATAGGAAAAACTGAGTGTAAACTTAAAAGGAGAATGTACGAACACCTGTATGATGTGAAAACTAAGAATGAGAAAAATGCATTACATAAACACACTTTGTATGTACTCAGGCTAAGTTTTTATGTTTTACATTGGAAGAACTTCCAATTTATGTTGGGGGGGCTAGGAGACTAAAATAAAATATAAACAGGTCTATTGGCAACTTACAATGGAAGCCAATAGAGCATCAGGGCTTAATGAAAATGTGCCTTTAGCCCCTATTCTAAAACTTAAGAGCAGCTAGGCTGTGATAATTTATTAATTTATATATAAATGTTCAGTTTGCATCTAAAGTGTGTTTTTTACTCCTTTTTCACCCCTTTTCTTATAATCCGTATATATATATATATATATATATACACACACACACACACACACACACACACACACACACACACACACATGCACACACACACAAACATATTGTTTACATTTTTTTTTTACATTTGATATATATATATATTTATTTTTGATGCATTTTTATGTCTGGATTTTTCTGTGCCCTTTGTTTGAGAGAGTTAGTTGCAATTTTCCTTTTCGGACACTAGATGGTGCTTGAGGATAGTGCGATATATTTTGTTTTTAGAAATGTTTTAGATAGGTTTTTACTGATTGTTTATGTTCATAAATATTATGTTAGGTTGTTATTAAATACTGATATGGAAATAGTCAATTATATATATATATATATATATATATATATATATATATATATATATATATATATGTATGTATATATTAGTTTTCTATTTATTGCTGATATGGTTATTTACTTATTCTGTGTTGCTACGACTGTTCATTGAAGTTTAATTGTTTTTAATTATCAATTAACATGATGAGCTACTGGATATGGAATATATAAACCTCAGAGTTGCTTAGTGTGGTACATCTGATGAAATCTGTGAAACGAAAATGCAAGGATTTACTTAAGCGTTTATGTTTTTTTATATTAAAGTTTATTTTGGATTATCCGAAGTCGAGCCTGGTTCCTCTGCAGCACTTTTTTATCTGGTTATACACTGTAAAAAGTAATATCGCACCTGTTAGCTTGGGAAGTAATAAAAGGTAGAGGTAAAGAACCGAGATCAAATTTAGTAAGCAAGCAATACTGCTTGATTTGGTAGTAGGCTAAGAACCATTAAACAACATTACTAAAAGAAATGAAAAAGAAAATTACTGACATATAGAACTTCTAGGTTTACACACTTTATCCCTGAACTGGATCACATTTCTGTTACGAGTGTATGAAAAATATTTATAATTTGTTAAAGACAGAGCCTGTTATGATGAGTCAGAATAATTGTCTCAGTCCAAATAAAATGCCACTAATAGGTCTTTTGTAATCCACAACAGAGCATCTTGCCCAGAACTAAAAGAAAGGTATAGCTGTTGTCATTGCCAAATCGGAAACTTTGATCACATCCTACAGTGGGTTGATGCTACTGTGTACTAACAACGCTATCCTTTTTTCCTGTGTATAAGGGATAAGCCTTCACAACTAGAACTGGAATAGACAGATTAATAATCACATTGCCAGGTTTGCCACTGGGCTGCCTTTCAGGACACATCATTGCATCAATCTAATCCAGCTTGGATGGCTTGAACTACCCAGTCTAATCTTATATAACCAACTGGTTATGGCCCACAAAATTATATACAACCCTGAAAACAACCCTGCACTCAAAGATCTGGTCACCCTGTATAACATCCCTAGACCATTGTGATCTTCCAAAAGACTCTTTATCCAGAAATGTAAAACTAACAACATAGCCGGCGACTCTCTCTTTACAAACTCTGTAGGCAGATCTTGGAACTCTCTACCACCTGACATTACTTCACTCTCTTCTCTAGGTCAGTTCAAAACTAAGCTCAAACACTACCTGGGATCAAAATGGACATGCTATTGTATCAAGCCTGGTTAATCTTTTCTCCAGATTGTGTACAGCTGCTATGTAATCTATCTTGTACTACAACTTTCAGATTTATCTACTCTGAACAACTGTACCTAAGAAACTATTAATAAAGATCATTCATCGAATGAATGTAAAAAATTCTATATGTAATTCTGTATAGTTTGCCTCTATGTTCTCTGCAAATATTCTATTTTGCTATTTGTGACATGTAACATGTAATTATATTTTTGTTATTGTTTGGAGCTTTTCTCCCCGGGCCTCCGCTGAAAATGGACATATATCCAGTCGGACTATCCCGGTTAACAGATGTAAAATAAAATAAAAATAAATAAAATAAAGCTTGTACATACTAAAATGATGATAATACCAGCAACGGAGCAACCCAGGCTATATATAAGCCAAAATATGATATTTAATCAGGGTCTGATTAAGCTCTTATGCGAAAGCACTTACCGTTTTTAATAAATCTGTGGATTTTATACTTTAAGATTTTTTATTTTGTTGCCTTGACATTTTGTTTCCTGATTTCTGAGACTGAGTTGGACATTATATATCATATTTGGCTTATATATAGCCTGGGTTGCTCCGTTGCTGGTATTATCATCATTTTATTTTTTTATTTTGTATTGTTGCAATGGAGGATTTACCGCTCGGGTTGCTGGCTACGTTTTTGTCTTTTATTCTTGTACATACTAAGCCTGTTACTACAGTTAAACTGTGCACATCTAGTTAACAAGAAGCCTATTAATATAATACCGGAAATAATTCAGTGAAACAGAAATGAATCAGAAGTATAAAAACATTTTTATTCTGCTTCTAATAACAAACTGATAATTCCACTAAACTGCAGAAATTATGCTGTTTATATTTATTTCTGTTTATTTTTTACAGTGCGAAAGATGACTTGGCCTGTGAACTGTTGAATGGTATGCTTTGCGTATGTTTACAGTCTTTGGGATGAAAGAATCTTGCTAGCATTCCTAAAGCATGCTATAAAAGTAGACTTGCTAAACTTGGACACTGCCTAATATTATTTTCATCCATTGGAGTATTTGATATTTAGCTGGCAAGTTTTCTGCACCACTGATATAAAGGATGTTTGTTTATAAAAGAAATCCCGTTTGGCAGTGAACTAAAATCTTACTGCACAAATCTCTGTTTTTATGTTCATTTCGACAAATGTTTCCTATTGAACATTTTTCTTGGCCTGGCCTGTCTTGAGATGTTTAATCAGTGCAGCATGTTTCTTTCACATTTGGTGCAGCTAGGTAAAGGAGATGAAAAGGCCTTTACTTAAAAATGATTATTGAAAAAAAAGAAAAGCTAAATAAACTTGTTGTAGAGTAACATAAGGAAAAAAAAAAAAAAAAAAAAAAAAGAAAAGGCCTTTACTAACCAACATGTAAATGTTAACTCTACATTCTGCCACACAAGTTAGTAACGGAAGCAGTAAAAAAAAAGATACCTACAGTTACAGCTGGTTATGTCAGTAGTTCTTTTGGATATGATCCACAACATTTCCTAAATTCCAATGGCGGACATCCAGCACAGAGTTGCACAGCTGCCCTGCATAGCTTTTAGACATAAGTCCATCTTTCCTTGCCAGTAGCAGTAGATGACTGAACTTTGCACACGAAAACAGATTCACTGTCAGGCTATGCTCTGCCATTTGATAATACTTGGAGATTGAGTTGGCGCAGAGGTTAAGGCTGTGTGCTCCAGTCCCTATGATACAGGGTTTGATTCCTTCAGCCCTTGTTTGGCTATTGTGTCATCTTGAATAAGTCACTTAATCAGACATTGCTCCCAGATAGCCCCTAAAAAGGGACTGTGGCCCACTTGGTTAACAAGCAGAAATATTATGGGGTAGGTTTGGTGTAATGGTTAAGGTCTTCATCTCATAAACATAAGGTACAGGGTTTGATTCTGACCTTGGGATATTGGCTAGGCTTAAAATGACAGTTCAAGGCAGTTATCCTAGTATTTACCTAGGAACATTTAAGATGTATTTCAGCAATTTTTGAGATGGCAGCTTCCATAAACCAGTTTTATGATATTCCTTAATGGAGTAAGATTGAGTGAAACGTGTAGTAGTTTGCCCTACAGGAGGGAGAGAAGTAAAGTCAGTAAACAGAATGTGAATAATAAATAGTATCCTGAATCAAAAGTAATTAAGTAAGGTCCTAGCTGAATCACTGTGACAGTATTGGATTAGAAAGCCTTCATGTCTAGATCACTGTATCAAAATTAGGATGAGTCAGTAGGAGATGAAAACCATAGTCATTAAATCACAGTTCAAAGGTTTCTACAAAACAGAAGTGATGACCACTGCCCAAAACAAGAGGAAAGATGTACAATTAGTTGCAATGTTTATGGTGCAACAAATGATGTGACACTGCCTCCCCAACTTGTTCCTTTGTTTGTTTCTTTTGTTTCATTTCATTTGGTTAAAGAGATGTGCTTTATTACATGAATAAAAGTATAATCTATATGCATATTATCTCTAAACTAAAAATCAAGCATAGATAAGCAATATAAAAATTAATGAAATAGAACTGATAGCTAAAGCATACCCATCACCCCAGGATCTTGTAATCTGCAATTCTGGATCGGCAAGTGGGGCATGTCACATAACTACCAAATAAGCAGTACAGGACAACCTTCTAAATATTCAGCAAGAATTGCAGAAGTTAGTGATCATAAGTCTATTACTGGCCATGAACTTGAAAAAAATATTTTATGGATATGGGGATAGCCACCTGCATCTCTTCCCACCCCCTAATGAGCATTATAATCAGCCACATGTTCCCCATTACTCAGAAAAAAAGGCAAATATTTTATTTTTTCATAACAAGTACTTGTCTTTCTCTGTCAATTTGAGAATCTGAGAACAAGAAAATTACACTATTGGATGACAATGCTCAAAACAGCTGATTTCAGTATTTGAGTTTTGAGTAATTTTGAGTTCCTTTAGACCCATGAGCAGTAGAGCAATACACTGTTTGCATACCCTCTCAAACATATGAATGAAACTATCAAAATTACCCCCTCTTTAAATTGCAGAAGACATTTACTGACCTGTTGTGCTTCTGGGGTCCAGTTACTCCCTTCCCCATTACCTCCATGACTCTGACGAAGAGTCATCATTTTCTTCTCATGCTTCCTCTGATGCTCCTTTTCTTCGGCTTCTATCTCCAAATGCCTGGCTTCCAACTCAAGTCTCTTTAGCTCCAGCTGGATTTTTAAGTCACTGCAGAAAGGTTGAGCTGTCCATTCTCCGAGAATATTGTATCTCCACTGTCAGTCTGATTGTCCTTCTCAGAAAGGTTGAGCTGTCCATTCTCTGAGGATATTGTATCGCCACTGCCAGTCTGATTGTCCTCCTGGATGCTGTTTTCTGATGCAGCTGTAACCAAGGCTGCAATCAGGTCTGCCTTAGTCAGGTTTCCATGCACCAGTCCCCTAGCCTGGCACATCTCCACCAGCTGGCTCCTTGACAGCTGTGCTGACATGCTGCCTGATCACCCTGACTAACTAAGCTAACAAAAGAAATAAAACAATTGTGATCTGAACTCTGAGTATTCACTGCGTGGCTGATTTAGAGTACAAAACACCTTCAGAGATCACTGAACATAAGCTACAGGATTTACTCTACCCACACCACTGCAAACCACAAGTGAGGATATCTTATCCCAACCACTGCCAACCACTATGTGACGGCCGTGCCCTGGCCCAGCAATCAAGGAGCCTCAATCCTTACCACTAACAGCAGGGAGGGAGTCTCATATAAGAGGAAAGAATAACAAATACACACAGTAAAGTACAATTTCCCTTAAGTGCACACAGAAATCACAGTCAGTCTGGGGCTGGTTGCTCCCTTGCTCCCCAGGTCCCCAATAAGACTCCTGACTGGCACAGCTATAGGGTCCAGATCTCAGCCTAACTGGCAAGCTAACCTCCAGTACCCTCTGTGTCCCACCAGTGCTTCATGTCCCTGCCCAGGTAGCTGACACACCACACACACTTTGAGATAAGTATTTATACAACTTCAGACACTCCTGGGAAAGGCTGACACAGATTCTCCAGCTGTGCCCCTTTACCCAGATTATACGGTAATAATTTCTGCCACTACCAGCTAATACTTATCAGCTACCCAAAGGCCCTTAAAAGGGTGACCAATTATTACTGTGCAATATTATTATCCAATTGGTAATGTAACTAATCAGTCTAATGCCTATTAGAGTGGCCTTGTACAATAAATTCTATAAATATGCAATGTACTCTAGAGCTTACTTATCTCTACACAAACCAGCCACAGGTAAAAGGTTTTAAAATATTTAATAATAAATAATTAAAAACACAAGACAATACTACTACACCACAGTGATATCTAAGAGTTCAGAGATCACACAGAAACTTAAAACAATACAGTAGAAAAGGTCTGATATAACAGAAAAACACTTAGTCTAACTTCTTTTAAGTTCCTAGCTATTACTACAAGAAAACATACTTCTGAAATAACTTGCTTAAGACAACAGGCAGAGTGCTGATAAATTGGATATCAAGATCAAAATGCTTACAGTCTCTCTCTCTCTCTCAACAATAGTTTTTAAAATCACTAACACATTTCTGCTGGGCCCTCCTAGATTACATAATTTTGACACTTAATCTGGAGTTCTCAGACAAAAAGGCTACATTACTTAACAATCTAACACCTGCTCAGGAAACCTCAATAAAAGACATTTCACATGTACACTCTAGTAATTATTCATTAAATTAAGACTATAGACAGAATGTGTTCAGTTAGCCTCTTCGGCACCACTATTTAGATCAAAAGGGTATACAAGACATAATTTTAACTTCAAAAGAACAGATGTGAAATGCTTGGCTTAGTTTTCCTTACAGCAGATGGCAATGTTGCTACAATCTTGAAGTTCACATTTTACAGTGTTTTTTTTCATTTAAAAACACAAGCCTGTATTTAACATTTATATTTACAAATGATAGAATTATGTATCAAATTCTATTTGACTAGGCTGGCAGCCTTCGCCTATCTTCCCCCAGTCTTCACAAATACAAAAATATCTCACTGGCAGTTTCATGATAGGCTAAAAACTATGAGCTAAAATCGTTGATAAACTTGATGGTACTGCCATGGCAAAGTTTAGGAGCATAGAAAAGGTAGCTGTGGAACACGGGTAGCATAGGAGGAGGAAGGTGAAGCTGGAAATGTCATTATTTGTGATAATTCTGTCACTGAACTACCAATTGATACTCTGTTCCAGTGCTTTCAGTATGTCATGCTTTGCCATAAAAAGCACAAAGACAATCACACATTGGAAAATATAAGTAAATAAATACCAACATGAGTAAGAATTGTAATGCCAGAGTACATGGTAGAAAGAATGGAAGACTAGACTATCTGCAGCATACTTTTAGAGTTAGTCTTTGTTGAATAGCAAAAACTCACACAACATAAGTGCCTTTGTTAGAGAGAATCCAGAAGCTTCTGCCTTGCTAAGAGATATTTCCTGAACAACACTGTGCAAGGAAATACTGTAAGACTCAAACTTGGGTCTGTAAGCTGCTGTTCATTCACAGATCATATCCTAGCAATTGTTTTATGCTATAAGCCTAATCAGTTACCTGACGTCTGTGTTACTGACTGAATGAGAAATCATGGTAAGCGTAAGTGCAAAATACTGTTGGTTAGGCAAAACTGTAGATAGAAATCAGAATGAAGAAAGTGAGTTCAGCATATCAAGTAGGGCTGATACTTTATTCTGTAGGTCAGTGTAATGTAAATCACATACCTTATGAAGTTTTTTCCCCTTCTCTATTTCTCCCCATAAAAGTGATCTACATTTGCTATGTTGCTGCAAACAAGTTGTTTATCACTGTAATAATCTTGAGGTGTTAAAGCTAGTGCTGTCTTACAGGATTTACTTACTTAAGAAAATTAAAAGTTGTGTAGTCACCATAACTAAGCATCTGTGTTGTCATTTTCAATCGTCCTCAATGTATGGGTTCAGATCCAATCCTCGAATCTGACTCCGCTGCATATTCCATACTTCGGAACCAACTCTTGAGCTCCTCCTGCTACCCATAATGCACTATTCCATCCCCATTACCTCAGATCGAGTTTGGAGACATATAGCCCTATAGTTAAACAGAGACAGGTATAACTGATAGAGAAAGTAAAAGCTAAAACCAGGAAATGCAGGTTCCAAATACAGTCCAGTAGGTCTCTCCAGAAAAGAAAATGGATGGGGGATGGATGGGAAGGAAGTTGAGAAAGAATGAAAATGGACAACACAGATGGCTAGTTATGGTGAGTATATAACTTTTAAATCTGATGTCGTTCTTTTCATTCTTCCTCAACATATGAGACAAAGTCCCCAGCTACGTTGATTTTGTGTAGCCCTCATGGAAGGATATTCTGGAGTACCACTGAACCAAAGGCAGCTCTGTTTCTAGAAATAATATCCAATTTGAAATGAGTAACAAAGGTATGAACATTGGACCATGCAACTGCAGTGCAAATATCAATTCGACCAAAAAGCAGATGAAGTAGCCATGGATCTGAATGAATGAGCCTTGGGAGATTTAGGTAGGGTCATGCCTTGTTGAGAATAAATCCAAGAAATACAGTTTGTAATTTATTTGGCTAGAGTGACTTTAGAGACAGGACAACCCATTTATTTTTGAAAAAGCAACAAAGAGCTGATCTGACTTTCTAATTTATTTTGTTCTGTAAAGATAAAAATGCAACTGTCTGTGTACACCAAGGAGATACAGCATATTCTCTCCTTTATTTGAAAAATTTGGAAAGAAGACAAGTGATTGGTTAATGTTAATTTCAGAAGCCACTTTAGGAACAAAATAAAGGTTAGTCCATAAGGTAACCCCATCTTTATGAAAAATTATGTAAGCTGTTTTCGAAGAAAAAGCCTGGAGTTCAGAAGTAATGGCTACTAAGAAGACTGTTTTCCATGAAAGGAATTTTAAATCAGTTTTAGATGAAGGTTCAAAAGGTTTATGAGTTAGGCCCTGTAGCACAACTGTCAGATCCCAATGTGATGAGGGATCCTTTGTCGGAGGTCTTAGAAGAAAAATTCCTTTCAGAAAGGCCTTGCATAATTTGGACAAAGCTAGCAAATAATTTCTTTCCACGTGTGAAAATTAGAAATTGCTGCCAGTTTGAAGTTTTATTGTAAAGAAACTTGCTCCTTCTTCAAAAAGAGTTGCTAAAAATTGAAGAATTCCAGAAAATGAAGCAGAGAAAGGATCAAGTTTATTATTCAAAGTACAAAGGGAGAATCTTTTCCACTTGCTCTTGTATACTTTTTTAGTGGATTCTTTTTGAGAAGCCAAAATAATATCATCCACAGGGGAAGAGAGCCTGGGCTGTCTAACTATTACTAGAAGTGGAGAAGTCATGCAGTTAGTTTGAGGGCCTGTATGTTGGGATGTTGGAGTCATGATGGATCTGGTGTTGGCTCCAGCATCCACAGAGGATAACGGAGGTGAGACCATAGAAAGGGGAGCCATACTTGCCGAGGCCAAAAGGGGGCAATGAGAATTACTGAGCTCTTCAGCCAACTTGCTTTCTGCAGAAATTTGGGAATGAAGGGAAGAGAGGGTTAAGCATAAAGGAGACCCAAGGGCCAAGCATGGACTACAGCATCTCTGAGTGGCTCCCCCTGAAGGGAGCTAAGAGCAAAGTACCTGCTGCAATGGATGTTGTGGGGAGTTGCAAAGAGGTCACAGAAAGGTTGATCCCAATGACAGAAGATCATTTCTGCCACAAACTGATTGAGAGACCACTCATGAGGTATCAAAATGGACCTGCATAGTTTGTCCACCAGTATGTTAGCTTTCCCCAGAATGTGCATAGCAATTAGAAAGTAGTATGATGAGATTGCCCATTCCCACACTCTCGTGGTCTCTCTGCAGAGGGGATAAGATCAAGTTCCTCCCTGTTTATTGATGTACCAGACTACAGACATATTGTTTGTCTGAACTGCAATAGTCCCTAGAACACTGATATGTAGATTGGTCTATTGGGGAACCAAATGCCTTGGACTATTATTCTCAATAAATGCCTCCACACCCACCTCAGGTGAGAAGCATCCACAGTCACTGTGGCCACTGGGGGAGGTAGAACAAAGGTCCGGCTAAGATGAATATCGTATGATTGGATCTACCAGTGAATGTATCACTTGAAAATTGGAGTAAGCTTGACTGAAAAAGACAGGTGTTGATGCAGAATGGACCACTGCACAGCTAGAGTCCATTGCAGAACATGCATAAAGAAAAGTGCCAAAGGAAATGTGATGTTGCGAGGTACTGCCAACTGTACCAGGAGAAGCAAGACAGTGCATTTGTGGCATATGCCAGCATGGCTGGCTGAAGTTTTGTAAATGATCTTGTGTCATTTGACTGCCACATTGATTTGTACAGATACTTGTATTAAAATGCATTTGTAAAACTTGCTTATTTATTTTATTTTATTTATTTATTTATTTTATATTTGTTAACTGGGAAAGTCCGGCTGGACACATGTCCATTTTCAGCGGAGGCCCAGGGAGAAAAGCTCCATTTCAATACATGAACAAGTTCTTAAGAATAGTGGTATTTTCATATAAATCAGACAATCTAACATTGTAACTATACGACAGTATATAGCACAGAATCCTAGTAAATATATACTGCTCAGAGTTAGCACATTTCAAAATACATTCAGAATATGGCAGAGTTATACATAGAATACAAACAGTTCTTTGTGGACTTGTAGATAAAATGGTTGCAGTGCTTTCTTTTCATGGCAGGATTATACATTCCATACCTTAGGGTCACACTTGATCCAGAAATAGGGTGCAAAACTAGAATTGGATAAGGTAGTGTTAGGAGAAATAGCTAGTATGCCTGTTTTTATCCTGGGGTGAGACAGGAGCATAGCAGGTTGTTCATGAAATGGACTTTGAGTTTTTTAAAATGAGTGGTAGAATTATTGGGTGTTAGGTAGGTAGGTAGGGAGTTCCAGAGTTTAGAAATTAAGTGGCTAAAGAGAGATTTTCCTGCCTCATTATTATGTTTGGTGACTTCTAGGTGGTTTAGGGTGCTATATCTCAAGGTTCTTGTTGTGGTGTGAGGATGTATAAGATGTTGAAGAGTTGGAATTTTGTCTGAGTGGTAGCATACCTTGTGTGCTAGTGACAGTTGATTCAGTTGAAGTAATAGTGGGAGTTTTAACCAGTTAACTTGTTGAGAGAGTCACAGTGATGTGTTCTATAGGATGATTCTATAGCAAATCTGGCTACCTTATTATAGCGGGATTCTAGTTTGTTAAGATCAGTTTTATGGTGGTTATTTAGTATCAGGGAAGAGTAGAGCAGGGTAGATAGCAGATGTGTCCTGGTTACTGTGGTTTTGGATTGCTTTGAGAGAAAATGTTTGTTTCGATAGAGCAGTCCTAGTTTTTTTGTGAACTTTCTTGACAGTTTGGGCAATGTGAAAGTCAAATCTTAGGTGGTTATCTATTTCAACGCCTAGAGGTTTGGTGTGGGTAGTTGGAATAATAGCAGTTTTGTTATTAGAGGTAACAGTAAAGTTTTTTGTATGGGGAAAGGATCTATGAGAGCTGAATAAGAGTAGTTTTGTTTTTGTTGGGTTAAGAATAAGCTGGTGCTTGGTGACCCAGGTTTCAGCTAGTGAGAAGCATTCTTGTGTTTGCGAGTGGAGGAGTTCAAGTGTGGGGGTGGCACATATGATAGTGGTGTCATATGCAAATTGAATTATTGAGGCCTTAGGTGTGGCGGATGAGAGTTGATTGGTGAAAAGAGTAAAGAGTAGAGGATCTAGGATGGAGCCTTGGGGGACTCCTAGGGAAACAGGCAGTAGGGAGGATATTTGGTTCTGCCATTGCACTGCCTACTGCCGACCTGACAGATAGGTCTTAAACCATGTGACAGAGGACATACTGAGGTTCAGGGTAGAGAGTGAGTGGAGAAGTTTAAGGTGGTTAACCATATCGAAAGCTTTAGATAAATCTAAGAATATGGCAAAGAATAGTTGTCCATTATTTCTTTGATGATTAATGGTGTTAGTGAATGATATAAGTGTGGGTGGTGGTACTATGGAAGGGTCTGCTTATGTTAAAAACACTACAATAGAATCTTAACAGAGTTCAGAAGGTAAATTGTGCCAGAGTCGGGTGACTAGATGTGATGTCATTCTATAACCAGCTGAAGGACAGAACTCTGGCAGCAGCAGTTTGTTGTTTGTTTTTCATTGAAATCTGATAAAATATCTAAGTCAGTTATCACAGTTCAGTAATTCAGTTGTTGTACAGTTCATTCAGTGTGTAGTATTTCATCTTGCCTTGTGGAAGTCAGCATCTCAGCAGTACATCTTGACTTGCAATACTAAGTGAGTTAACTAGGGACAGTCTCGCATTAGTTCAGTTAGGAAAAGTGCAGTGAGATTAGTTTAGTATTATTTTTTTTTCTTTATCTGAAAGATTTTATCCAACTGTGTTATTTTTATATTGCCTGTGACTGAAAACTCTGTTTATTGTAATGAGAAGTTATGTACCTACCATAACGTTCCATGTTAGTTGTCTTCTCTCACCTTCTTTCTTGCTGGATGAGTTCGGAGCCAACTCGGCCACTTACTAAAGCTCGAGAGCTAATTTTACCGGCTCGAGGCAACCCTATATCCCATGATGCAAGGCGATAACTACCCAGATCTCATTTGGTAGCTAAGGAAAAAATTATGCAATATATTCCTCCAACTGGAGAGGAGGAGGAAGAGGTAATAATCCCCTGAAAAAAGACCAACCTGATCTAGTGACACTAGTAAGCTGATTAGCTGGAAAAATTGGATCAGGACTCTTCAAGGAAGAGGAACAATCTTCTCGGTCTGACCAGGCTAGGGGGATGGTGGGCGGGACGCAAGAAAGAAGGCGAGAGAAGACAACTAACATGGAACGTTATGGTAGGTACATAACTTCTCAATGTTAAGTTGTCAATCTCGCCTTCATTCTTGCTGGATGGGACCGCGTCCCTAGCACCTTTATTCTGGGTGGCTCAATGGAACAGACTCTTGAGAACGGTGGAACCAAAATTTGCTCTGTTTCTGGAGGCCAAGTCCAATTTGTAATGCGAAACAAAGGTATGAGGAGAGGCCCATGTGGCTGCTGCACAAATAGTGTCTATTGGAAGTCTAGCCTGAAAAGCTGTAGATGTAGCTAGTGCTCTGGTGGAATGGGCTTTTGGCCTAGAAATCAACTCTTTACCTCTGAGTTGATAAATGCATGTAATCACAGAAGACAGCCACCTAGATAGGGTTACCTTGGATACCGGAAGGCCTTTCCTGTTCTCTGCATAGGATAAAAACAGTTGATAGATTTCCTAAATTGTTTGGTTCTGTCCAGATAATATCTGAGTTGGCAGTGAACATTGAGATAATGCAGTTTTTGTTCTGCTCTATTAGAATAATTTGGGAAAAAAACTGAAAGATCAATAGATTGATTTAAGTTCGTCTGCGATGCCACTTTGGGTAAGAAAGACGGATTAGTCCTTAGAGAAACTCTGTCTTTGTGGAAGATTAAGTAGGGAGGACAAATGCAGAGGGCATGAAGCTCAGATACTCTCCTGGCAGAAGTAATGGCGACCAGAAAGAGTGTCTTCCAAGAAAGAAATTTCAATGAACAGGTAGCCGCAGGTTCAAAAGGGGGAAGAATCAAGGGTGTTAAGATTAAATTTAGATCCCACTGTGGTGGGGGGTCTCTAATCGGAGGTTTAAGTAAAAATATACCTCTAAGGAATGTCTTGCAAAGTTTATGTGACATGATGTTGTGGTCCAACAAGCTAATATGAAAATTTGAAATGGCTGCCAACTGAACTTTTACTGTGGAGGAAGAAGATCCTGAGTGAAACATTTCGGCTAGGAGGTCCAAGACCGAATGAATCGGAGCAGTAAAGGGATCTATGTTCCTAGCTTTTGCCCAGAAGGAGAAACATTGCCACTTACTAGTGTAAATCCTTCTGGTGGAAGATTTAAGGGAAGCTACTATGATATCCCGGACAGGATTAGAAATCATAGGAAGCCTGGCTAGGGATGGAAGTGGAGCAACCAAGCAGTGAGGTTGAGAGAAGGTATGGATTGGTGCAGCTGCCCCGACTGGTGGGTCAGAAGATCTGGAACCAGGTCCAGATGCCATGGCTGTACCAAAAGATAACAATGTAGGAACGGAAACCATATCTGTCGAGGCCAATAAGGGGCAATGAGAATCATCTTGGCTCTCAAGGCGGTTGCTTTCTGAATTACTTGTGGTATTAGAGGAAAGGGAGGAAAAGCATAGAGAAGTCCCCGGGGCCAATCTTGAATTAGAGCATCTCTGGGGAGATGGCCTGGAAGGGGAAAGAGGGAGAAGAAGTCGGGGCATTTGCTGTTTTGAGGCATAGCAAAAAGATCGCAGCAAGGAATGCCCCACTTCTGAAAAATCTCTTCCGTCACAGATTGTTTGAGAGACCACTCGTGAGGCATGAGAATAGCTCTGCTCAACCTGTCTGCTATGATGTTGGATTTCCCGGGGATATGCGTTGCTATCAGAAACCGCTGAGAAGAGATTGCCCACTGCCAAAGTCTGAGTGCCTCTCGACACAGTGGATAGGACTTGGTTCCGCCCTGCTTGTTGATATACCACACTACGGACATATTGTCCATTTGGACTGCAATAGTCCCCAGGGGAAGAGAGTCGTGGAGGGCTTGCAACGTTAAAAGCACTGCTCTCATCTCCAGGACATTTATGTGTAGGTGGCATTCGAAAGGTTGCCAAGTGCCATGGACCATCCTGCCCTGATAATGTCCCCCCCCACCCGATCAGGGAGGCGTCCTATGTAACCGTGGTGACCGGGGTGGGAGGAACAAAGGGTCTGTCCTGATGGACTTGAGGGGACAATATCCACCAGGTCAGATGCCTTTTGCAAATTGGAGTTATCATGATCCTGTGACGCATGGGAAGTCGTTGAAAAAACCATTGGGCGAACAGCATCCATTGTAGGAGATGCATGTAAAAGCAGGCAAGGGGAAGAAGTGTTATGGCAGCCGCCATAAGACCCAATACTTTCAGGGCAAACCTGGCCTGAATTTTGTCACTCTGGAGAATCACACGGATGTGGTTTTGAATATCCAAGATCCTTTGGTCTGTTAACTTTGCTGAAAGTTGTACGGTGTCCAATTTGGCGCCTATAAAGGTAATAGATTGGCAGGGCGACAAGGCAGATTTTTCGAAATTTATAGAAATCCCTAGCCTTCTGCAAATGTGAATGGTGTAATCTCTGGCTTGGAGAAGTTGATGCCTGGTGGTGGCAGTGAGGAGCCAGTCGTCTAGATATGGAAACACCTGGAATCCTTGATGTCTCAGGTGAGCCGTAACCGCTGCCATACATTTGGTGAACACTCTGGGGGCTGTAGTGAGTCCAAATGGCAGGGCTCTGAATTGGAAGTGACTGGCCCCCAGCCGAAAGTGGAGAAACCTTCTGGAGCGCCTGTGAATTTTTATGTGATAGTACGCATCCTGAGGGTCCACCGAGCATATCCAATTGTCCTTGCCCAGAAAGGGTAGAATGGACTGAAGTGTGACCATCCGGAAACTTGTTTTCTTTACAAACTTATTTAGTTTGCTGAGATCTAATATTGGTCTCCAGTCCCCTGTCTTTTTTGGAACTAAAAAGAACCTTGAGTAGATTCCGGATCCTATTTGGTCTGCTGGGACTGGCTGGATGGCTCTTTTTGCTAGCAGTTTTGATATCTCTAGTACTGCTAGTTCCCTTAGACCGGGTGGAACGTCTGGAAGGGTTCCCTTTTGCTGAATTGGGGTTTGGATAAAGGGAATTTTGTAACCCTCGGATATGATCGACTGTACCCATTTGTCTTGAGAAAGGGAAAGCCAGGCTTTTGGGTACAGCGATAATCTTCTGCCGACTGCCTCCGAAGGTGGACAATCGGGCAACATCTCAGGGATGCTGGAAGGGTTTGTCAGAGAGAGACGCCCTGCTACCCTGATTCTGCGGACCCCCTCTGCCCCTAGGGTGGCGTCTGTTGTTGTTACCCCCTCTGCCTCTGGGGGTAAACTGACCTCGTGCGTCAGGCATGACTCCTTGAGATTTGCGGAACCACATTTTCCCTCCCTTCTGACCTTTTGGGTAAGGTCTTGAAGGGGTGGAGAAACGGACTCCTACAGCAGAAAGAGTCTTGCCATCTTGTTCGCATCTAGTCAAGGTGTCTTTCACTTGAGGTCCGAACAAGGTCGAACCATCAAAAGGAGAGTTTGTGAAGGACGCCTTGAAGGGGTCTGCAAAATTACAAAGCCGCATCCAGGATTGACGCCTTAAAGCCACTCCTGTGCCTGCGGCCCTACTCGCTCCATCGGCTGCATATGAAATGAGCCGCATGGAGGAGTTAACAATGGAGTTTAGGATTCCTAGCTGTGAGTTAATTTTATCCTGGGACCCAGCAGCTGACGGATCCTGTAAAACTTCTCCCAATTCTTTAAGAACATCTCTTTGAAGGCGGGTGAAGTGACACAAGTAGTTCAGCGACCGCATGGCAAAGGTCGCTGAAGAAAATATCCGCTTGCCGTACCTATCCATAGTCCTGGAATCCTTGTTAGGAGGATGGACAGGTACTGAAGGATCAGCTAATTCCTTCTTGGTGGCTGCAGCCACCACCATGGCATCAACCGGGACACCTTTTGTCACAAATTGCCTATCAGGTGAGGCCGTGATGAATTTAGAAGGCGTCCGAGGAATGGGTTCCACCAAATCTGGGGCCATCCACGCCTTCCGAGCCACCACGTCAATAAGAGGGTCGAAAGGCAAAGACATCCAGGAAGTGGAGGGTCGAAACCCGAACGCCTCCAGGTATACCGACTCGTCCTCGGAAGGATTAAGGGAAGGCCAGTTCCCCCTCTGCTTAAAGAGTTCAAGGATGTCTGAGAAAGAGACATCCTCAGAGGGGGACCTTGGGGACCCCTCTGACTCATCCAAGTCAGTATCGGATGTGATAGACTCGGGGGAGTCTAGATGTTTCCTCTTACATGTCCTCTTACGCGGAGGCTCACCTGATGGGTCAGGAGAAGCCTCCGAAGAGAAAGATATTCCCAGTGGGGAAACCTGAGGTGTTGGATCTCTGGGTCCGGGAGCAAGAGAGTGGGAAGAGACGTCAGCAGGAACTGTAGTGGGAGAAGCTGATGGAACTGACCATTGACCACACCCTGGGGCTTTTACACTCCTCATCACCTCGAAGGCTCCCCCATCAGAAAGGCCAGAAGGCTCCTGCTCCGAAGAGATAGGAGCCCCATGCCGCACCGACAGGAATGGCTCCGAGGCTGATGTCGGGGCTGAGTTCACCAGCGCCGAAGCTCCGAGAGGGAGAACAGGGTCGGACAAGGGTCCGATGCCACTCGCCCCCTCGGAGCCGACGAGAGAGACCAGACGCCCGGATCCCTCCAATGAAGGCATCAAGGAGGAAATCAGAGCAGAGGACGACAGAGCCGAATGAGGAGGAGGTGGTATTGGCTCTGAAGCCACAACAGTCACGGCTCCGAGGAGCTCCGGCTCCGAGCTCTGTAGGAGAGTCGAAGGAGGAATGTTAGGTGGATGTGTAATAGCTACCGTCTGATGAGACGGGCTATGGAGCATTTGGGCCAATGCCTGAGACTTTAATAGTCTACTCACCACTCTCTCAAGGTCGTGGTCGGACAGCCTGGATGACCAAGAATACTGGCTCTGATGACTCCGCTCCGAGAGCAGGGATGATCTCGGAGCCGAATGTATAGATTCCAACGAAGGGGATCTTGATCTCTTCCTGGAGATGGGTGGAGCCGAAGGAGCCGAGGATACGTCGGCTCCAGCCGGAGCCGACAGTGAGTGCCTAGATTTAGCGGCATCGGCACCGGGTGGAGCTGATGCTGTAAGCTGTGACATAGGAGGATCGGCTCCGGCCGGAGCCGATCTCGTCACAGAAGGCGAACCAGTAGCCGATGGCTTAGGGCTTGGAGCCGAAGGCTTAACTGGTTTCAAGGGCTTCCCCGGAGCAGACTTAGTCGGGGAGCTCTCAGGCTTTAATAAGCCCCTTAGTATTAGTTTATTTCTGTGCTCCTGCAGGACTCTTGGGCTGAAGGCGTGGCAGACAGCACAAGATTCCTGCAGGTGCAGAGGTCCCAGGCAGTAAACACAAGAAGTGTGACCGTCTGTCAGAGACATTTTCTGACAGCACGAGTCACACTTCTTGAAGCCTGAGACCTTTGTGTCCTTCGACATAACTGTGTCGAGGGAGCACTAGTAACAAAACACACACACAATAAACACCCAATCCAAATAAAAATTAAAACAGGGATACAAACACACCCAAACACCACACAGAATCCCTGACAAAAAATTAGGAAAGGGGGAGGCTTAAGGCCTAACTTAGGGGAAGGGATAAAAAACAGGAAAAAAGGGGAAAACACTAACAGAAATAGGGTTAAAATCTAATCGTTAAGAGTTAAAACAACAACAGTAGTGGACTAAAACTAAAGGGGAGTGACTAAAAGTCTGAAGTTTGAAAAACTTAGCAGGAGCCAGTAAAAATGCACCTCGCAAGCGAAAGCGGCAAACGAGATCTGGGTAGTTATCGCCTTGCATCATGGGATATAGGGTTGCCTGGAGCCGGTAAAATTAGCTCTCGAGCTTTAGTAAGTGGCCGAGTCGGAGCCGAGGATCGGCTCCGAACCCATCCAGCAAGAATGAAGGCGATATTGACAACTTAACATCTAAATATTAAGTATTCTCCTGTTTTCTATTTTATTATCCATTATTAAATGTTGTTATACCTTTTCATTGTATCTGGTCTTTTAGAGAAAGCTTTTACCATGCTGAGAGTATTGTGGTTGTTTTAGTGACACTATGGCCACTCCAATATGCATTACTGCTTTGGTCACTCTCTAACATTTATATCTAACATTTATATCAGTATAAATCTGACACAGTATTTGACTGGTGGCAGGAATCTACCTTGTAGTCTGGAGAGAGGGGACACAGCTGGTGAATCTGTATCAGCCTTCCCAGGTGTGTGTGTGTGTGTGTGTGTGTGTGTGTGTGTGTGTGTGTGTGTGTGTGTGTGTGTGTGTGTGTGTGTGTGTGTGTGTGTGTAATTGGATATTCAAGAGTGTGTGTGTCAGATACATGGAACTGAGACACAGTGCTCCAAGGTGAGTCTTGTTTGGGATCTGCAAAAACAGAGTCCAGTCCCAGGTCTGGAGCAGGTTTCATGTGTGCCCTTCTGGGAAACTGTGTTTGATGCAGAGAGCTGCATTTGAAATACTGTGTAAATCCATTCCTATTTTTAGTGACCACCTCTCATCTGTGCCAGTGATGAGGACTGGGGCTCTTTGATTACTGGGCTGGAGTAAAGAGGGGCCATCACAGGAAGTAATACAAAAGCTGCTGCCATGGATCCTAGTGCTTGAAGCACTGATCTTGCTGGAGGAGCTGGTAGAGAAAGAAGAAGATGAATTTGACTTCTGACAGTGGAAATGTGATGAGAAGCTAATGATGCTACCCGTGTTGCCATATCCAGAAGTGTAGAAATGAGCTATAGACTCTGAACTGGCACTGTTTGATTTGGCATAGTTTATTGTTATACCTAATGACATGCAAATCTGGAGCAAATAGTCCCTGGCATAGAGAAGGAGTTGCTTGGAGGAGGCAGTGAGGAGCCAGTCATCTAGGTATGGAAACACTTGGAATCCTTCTAGCCACAAGTGAGCTGCCACCACTGCCATACATTTGGTAAACACCCTGGTGACTGTGGTGAGTCCAAAGTGCAGGGCTCTGAATCGGTAATGACTGGCACCCAGCAAAAAGTGTAAGTGTCTTCAGGAGCATCTGTTGATTTTGAAGATCTATCAAGCACATTCAATAGTCCTTGTGAAGAAAACGTTGAATGGATTGTACCATGACCATTCAGAACTTTCATTTCTTTACATACTGGTTTAAATTGCTTACATCCAAAATGGGTCTAAGGTCCCCTGTTTTCTTGGACACTAAAAAGAAGCATGAATACGTTCCGAATCCTATTTGGTCTAGTGGAACCTCCTGCATGACTCTTTTTTTTTAGCAGTTTTTGAATTTCATGTGCTGCTGCCTTCCTTGACTTGGTAGAATGTCAGGAAGCTTATTTTGTTTGGAGGGAGAAGGTAGGAAAAATGGTATGTAATAACCTCTGGATATTATTCTTAGCATCTACAAATCTTGTGTTATATTTGCCCAGGCATCTGGGTGCAAGGACAACCATCCCTCAAATGCCTCCAGAGTTGGACAGTTGAGCAGCACTTCAGGGGTGCTGGAAGGGTCTGTCTGGAAAAGAATCCTGAAACTCTGATTCTGTGGGCTTCCTCCACCTCTAGGGCAACGTCTTCCTTCTGAATTTTCGCCTCTGCTTCTGGAAGAATTATCATCACGCGGGTCTTGGAAAGGTCCCTGAGATTTTCGGAACCACATCTTCTTACCACCTCTCTGATTCCTGGAAAAGGTTTGTTGAGGGTTAGAAAACTTGATTCCCATGGTAGACAGCATCTTCCCACCTTGTTCACTGTGGCTAAGCTTCTCCTGAACTGATGGCCCAAACAAAGGAAGTGCCATCGAATGGGGTGTTGACAAAGAATGTCTTAAAATGCTTTGAAAAGTCACAGAGCTGCATCCAGGTATGTGTCCTTATGGCAATGCTTGAACCAGCTGCTTGTAGGCACCTTCAGCTATGTGACAGATCAAGCTCATTGAAGCATTTGATACGGATAAGAGAGTGTTCAGTTGCGAGGATGTTCTTTTGAAGTCCTCTGCAGACATGGACTCTGAGATTCGATAGCTCTTTGGCCAAATCTAGTCTAGTAAAGTGTGCCAAGTAGTTTAGTGACCTCACAGCAAAAGTTGCCGAGGCAAAGACTTGGTTTCTGAATATGTCTAACTTTCTAGACTCCCTAGTTGGTGGAAGAACTGAAGAACTATGTTCTGCTCGAGCTTTTTTGGTGTCTGCCGCCATCATCATAGCATCAACTGGGACTCCTTTGCTGCAGTGGGGTCTCTCTATTGACAGGGCTAAAATCTATTGGGTCTTTTTGGGACTGGTTTGATGGCATCCTGTTCCTTCCAAGCCTGGCAGGAAACCAAATCAATAAATTCATCCACTGGGGGGGGGTAAACCAAGATGTAGATGGGCCAGAGCCAAAAGCCTCCAAAAATACCTATTCTTCTGGAGAGGGGTTTTGGGAACATCAGCCATCTTTTTGTTTTAGGATTTCTAAAATATCTCCAAAGGAGATATCATCCTGTAGTGATCTGGGAGGACCCTTCTCCTTCATCAAAATTGGTGTCTTCTGTGAATGACTCCATTGGGGAGTCAATGTGTCTCCTTCTGCATGTTGTCTTCCAATGCACCTCCTCTGTGGGGTGTTCAGGTGAGGAGAGGAGAAGTTCCTCTATTGGAACTGGTTGGAAACTTATTGGAACTGGCTGCCCCTGTGGAGTAGGTATGATTGACTCAGATATCGGAACCTATGAAAGAAAAGGGATAGGATCCAAAAAGTGAGAAGATGGATCTCTTGGGAGAGAAAAAGCCCTTTCCACTACCTTGAAAGCTAACTGACCTGGAGAAGTTTCAACCTGCCGTCTCGGAGCCAAAACTCCCAAAGAAGACAAGTCTCAAACCCTTTTGAATTCACACCTCGAGGATGGAACAGGATCCAAACTGTCCAGGGGCAAGGCTCCGAGGGGAAGGGATGGATCTGACAAAATTACAGCTGAACCTATCCCCTTGGACCCGATGCCTACACTTTGACTCCAGGACCCATTCTGATCTGAGGGTATCTGAGCAGAACTAGTCAAGAACATAGTCAGAATCAAAGAAGAACCTTTTGTTGTATCTGTCACCAGACCTAGCTGGGATTTTGAATCCTGGAACTCCAAAACCACTGAGTGGATCTGAGAAGGAGGTAGAATGCTCTTGGATGTCACAGGCATACTCACAGATCTGACAGGGAATGGAGCTGGAAAGACCTTAATTTGGTCCAAGCTCTGAAAGATTTTTTGCATCATCCTATCCACATCCCCTTCTGATAAACTTCTGGAGGACCTAGAAGAAGTTCTGGATGGAAGCCTAGTGTGTTTCTTGGGAGTCTGAAACAACTGAACAGGCAGAGTGGGTGATATGGGTTTAATATGGAATTCTGGAGTACGACTTCTATGAAACATAGTAGTCTTCAGATTTGAGGATTTAGGATCCAAGGGTGGTGTTGTAGGAGATGCTGAGATAACAACAGGAGCTGAAACCTTTGGAACTGAGGGTTTCAAATCTGCAGATCCAAGCTTCAGATCTGACCATGTCAGATCTGAGCTTTTTCTTCTTTTTGCTGGAGACTCCAAAGAAGACCTTTGGGACTTCAATGAGGAGTGTTTCTTATGCTCCAAGGAAGCTGACTTGCTAGATTTACAGTGGGTTTAGCCCCAGAATAAGAAGAAGAAGAAGAAACTGGTAGTAGGCCTTTCAAATTGTACATAAAGTGTCCAAGTGCCAAGCACCAAGGCAGTATACTCACTCCTTTGGGCATCTGAATTAGGGATCTTATGCCCACAAGAAGTGCATTTTTTAAATCCATTTCGCTTATATGTCATGTTTAAATATAACAAAGTATTTAAAACAAAGAAATTTTTTTTTTTTTTTTTTTTTTTTTTAAGGAAAGAGAAAAGGAGAACAGTAAAGAGTTCAACTACCAACAATGGTAGACTACAGAAATACCCTATTACACAAAGGTAAATATTAGAGGAAAAAAATACCAAAGTACTATAATATGGAATAGTATAGACAGTAAAGAAACTAGAATCTCCTAATGACTGTTCAAAACTAAGAGGGAGGACACTAAGGATAAATATAAGGAGAAATATTTCTCAAGAAAAGTTAAAAAAAAATCTATCAAACTCAAAATACTTCTTTGAAAGCTCGAGAGAAGAACCTGCATCTGTTTGCAATGGCAGCAAACAAGATCTAAGGTAATGGGGATGGAATAGTGCATTATGGGTAGGGGAGGAGCTTGAGAGTTGGATCCGAAGTCTGGCATATACTGCCGAATCGGATCCGAGCATCAGATCCAAACTCCATATGTTGAGGAAGAATGAAATGAACAAAACCAGATGTAAATAAATAGAAATGTGAAATTAAGCCTAAACATACAGGACTGTAAGTCATAAAAGTGGTATCTGTGTTGCCACTAATGAAATGGGCCCAGAGGTTCAGCTGGGACTGAAAGAGATGGAGAAGATCTAATGGGTTGTCCTGTTTCCTTGGCAGGACTGTAGGAATTGAGTTGATGAATTTCTGGCCTCTATTAGATACAGGGGAAATGGTGCTGCACTAGTGAGCATACTGTAGAAGACATTACAGAGATCACTAAAAGATGACTGCCAGAGTGTATGAACAATGGATATCATCATACATCTGAAATCATATTTCAGCTTAAGAAGTAAAGCACTCTTCAATAAAACTGTGAAAAATGTCCGTGCTACTATCATTACAAAGGTTCTCCAGGATTGATTCACAGTTATGTATAATTCATAACAGTAACTGCAGTCCCTGAAATGAAGGGAGCTACTCAGTGTGCCAAAATAATAAAAGAGGAAGTAAGCGAAAGGCAGAAGGAATGCACTATGTGTTGCTCAAGGACTCCTGCAATAGAAGGACTGGAAAGCTTATGGAGTAATACAATTTGCCACGTTACCTTGTAAGGTCATTGATTCATTGATAAGTACTAGGCAATCAATTTGCAGACCATTACAAGCCTAGTCTATAACCTATATTTAAAAGTCTCGCCCCCCCCCCCCAGCCTTAAGTAGGATAGTACAGGATAGACCTGGAGAGAATTTGAGGTTGTCCATCTAATCATCTACATTTACATTGAAGATAGCAAGGGTGATTGGGTCTACTATACATGATCGAAATTTCGAAAGCCGAAACCCATATGGCCAAGACCGTATGTTCGACTTTTGAAATTTCAAACATGTACAAAGCCCCCCAAAAAAAACAAAAACCTACCTACACTTTGCTAGCAGGGGGGCAAACCCACTGCATCCGCCATGGGGGGGCTGCACTCCCCACACCCCCAGCTATTTAAATATACCAACTCCGAGATTGCAGTACAGTGTGGAAAATGGAAATTTTCCCGTTTTGCACTATAGGGACCTGTCTGTTCAGAATGTTCAAACTTCCAAAAGTCGATTATATGGTCTCAGCCATATGAAAGTCTGCCTTTTGGAAGTTCGAGCATCTGTAGGGGACCCGGGTGACTACATGTAGAAGAAGTTTGTTTCAGAGGTGGGTGATATCATGGGATATGAATCTATCATGCCAAAATGTTCTATTTATTTGTTGCTGAAGATTTAGTTCCTTTAACCTAGTACTTGAGAAACCACTTGTTCTTTGAAGGAATAGAAGGTCAAACAGGGTTGGATCTTTCATGGCTTGAAAGGCTAGAGAGAGATCCCCATGTAGGAGTCTACATGAGCCTGAGTATAGAAAGAGGGCTGTCAGTGTGTCTTAATAACTAAGATTTTTCAGGCCATCAATCTATTTAGTTAAGAACCAATGAGGTCTCTCAAGGTGAGTTATATTTTTAGACAAACACACCAAAAGCAGCATTACATTCAATAATGGGTCTGATGAGATATGAGTAAAGCGAAATTAGGGTTACTTTGGATGTAGAGGCAATGCCTTTAGAAATTAGATGAGACAGCTAGAAGGATTTCCTAGCTACTGTAGTGGCATAATGGTTAAAAAGATAAGGAATCATTAACAAGAGTACCTAAATCTCTTATGATTGCATCTGACTGGATGGGTGTGTCACTCATATGGTATGGTAAGAGAAGATGTTTTGTTTTCCAAAATTAATATACTGCATTTTTTCACATTTAATGTAAGACCAGTGTCATTTACCAGTTGTTAACATGGTCTAACCCATGCTGGAGCAATCACGAGCCAGTGGGAGACTGAATGACAATTCAAAATGTACACTTACCTGCAAACATAGAAAATCATAGGCCAAGACTGTTAACCTGAATGTCTGAAGGTCTGAGGAAATACATGTTAAATAGGAGAGTGCCCAACAATGAGCTCTGTGGCACACCACTGTGAACTTTTCTGCTTTTAGAAGTGGCACCTGCAACTCTAACCACATGGATTTTGCCAGACCACCAGTTAGCTATCCCACCACAACAACATAAGGATTTACAAGTTATGCACATGGAATAGTGTCAAGCACCTTGACCACGTCCAGATGTGGTATATGTATTGTATAGCCACTATTCACTACTTTGGTGACTTTTTCAAAAAAATAAGGTTAAACAGACACTATCTTCTTTTCAGAAAGGAAACTGATGAGGCTCTAGGGATAACGGATTGTTAATGTCCAGTTTAATGAATTCTGAGATAGTACATTCCATAGCTTTACATATGAGGCTAGAGAAACTAATGGCTCTGTAGTGACCATGGTCTGTTGTTGGGCTGCCCTAGTGCAGTCCTATTATACTGACTGTTTTCCAGTCTTAACTAAAACAATGAGTAAAAAAGTCACACAGAAAAAACAATCAGTAAAAACCAAAAGAAAAATCTAGCAAGGCTAGACTTTCTACTGTGTGATTCCTTAAACCTCTTGTATTAGAGGCAACATGGGATATATGCTAATGACCCCTTAAGGACATCAGGTGTTTCAGTTATATGGCAATTCTGAATGCCCATGACTTTTTTTCTTTTTAAGTTTATTTATGGACAAATTCAGGCCAATAGAGCCAAACCCCACTAGCTGTGGACATGCATGTTTCAGCCTTCTTATGGCATCATCAGCACAGCATAAGTGGAATGTTTGGTTAATCTTTTGAAACACAGGGTTGTCATACCCAGCTGACATCCATAACCATTAGGGTGTCTGCAAAATATCTCAACCAACAAACTAAAACAATAATATCCTATGTTGCCTCTAATAAAAGAGGTTTACGAAATCACACCATGGAAAGTCTAGCCTTGCTAGAGTTTTCTTTTGGTTTTTATTGATTGTTTTTTCCATGTGACCTTTTTACTCATTGTTTTACTTTGTTGGATGGGATATTTTGCAGACACCCTAATGGTTACGGATATCAGCTCACATGAGGAGCCTTATCTGCCATTTGTGAGACAGTGGGCAATGTGTTATAGTTTCAAAAGACTGTGTCATTCTGAGGGCTGCAGGACCATGGGACTCTCTAAATATATTATGTGCCATTATTTTACTAAAAGCATTACTGTCTAACTCTTGGCAGCAGGATATATCTGATCTGTTAAAAAGCACCACCATTACAAAGGTTGTGTGGCAGCACACTGTGTATAACGCTTTTAAGCTGTTAGTCGATTTCTACTACACTTTGCTTTTGACTGCCATGTCTCATCATGTGGTCTTCTTTGTGCAGTAACACTGAGTTTTATAAATGAGAACCTTGCTATAACAAGCTTTCCCTTCTGAGGTTCTCAGACATAAGCCATGCTATTATAAGATTACCTTTTTCTCATTTCTGGATCATAATCAGAGTGCTCCATTTATTACAAGCCAGTCAGAGATTAAATGTCACATATAATCAAAGTTATTAAAACACACATTATCAATTAACAAAAATCTAAGGAGAGTTTCCACTGGTATCTTACTTCAAAGCAAAAGAATCGAACTTCAGTATTCATTTAACCAAGAAATTACTTGAGTCTTCAGTAAACTGTGCCACATAGCTTCCTGTAATAGTATTTTTGAATCACCACCCCATAAGTTGAAAACTTTTTCCACATGCATGAACACAAATTCCTATTCATTTCCCACAAGCTTTTGCATGTAATATAAAAAAATAGCATTTATATCTATTTTAATGTCATTCTGATATATCTCTGCCTTGCCCTCATAAAGAGACTGAACACTGGAACCCAGCCATATAGATATTCCCTGGGATTCATTAACACCTATACTAAGTTTTCACCAAGTATACACTGTTCTGAGTGAACAGACAACACAAGCATAACTCATACCTTCTTCCTAATTTTAGTTTTCCTACTGATTTTCTTGCAGCCTTAAATATTGAGGGGGTTTTATAAAGGTTACCACAAAGTGTAGACTACATGTACAGTGTAATCTGAGTGACTAGAATGCACAAAAATGTGGTAGGAATGTTCTTGAACACAGGTCATGTACACTTAATATAGACATTAATGAGTCTGGCCCAATGTCTTTGTACTACAAGTAAAAGAGACATTTATAGCAAAAGCATGAAACAATACCAGATGTGTAAAACTACTAACGTTTCAGTAGAATTTCAAACACTGCACAGGGGTAGCTGCCTTTACATAATAGTCCACTTTTCTCATAAGTTTAGGTATAATCAGACTGTATAATTTGGCCTCTTGTAAAAAAATAAGGCTCTCTGAGGCAAAAAAATGATTCATTTTGCCATCTTTTTGTTACAGATGCCTTTGAAAAATACAGCAAACCTCTTTCCTGCATATGATATAAGTTCATATGTTGTTACTAGACAAATTGATCAGGGATATTCCATATACTACAGTTCCTACTACTTGTATTCCCTTTTCTTGAGAGTTTGTTGGGCAAATCTGCGGATGTACTTGCATTACTCATCTGGTCATGCAGGTTATGACTGAAGAAGATGACGGAACTGCTTTTTTCAATACAAGGGGAAATCTATTCCGGAAGTGAGAAATTATTTAAGTCATATATCTATCACAACAGCAGGTCCAGTTAATGTTAATGTTAATGTGAAGGTTCAGTTCTTTATACAGATGCTCATGGCACTGCCGGTCTTGCAAATATGAAGGAGGTCGCTTGGGTCAGGGTTGTTTGAGGCCTTGTATGCCAGACAGGATCACCCCCAAAGCTCAGAAGAGACACATTGCTCTACAACATTCTTCATTGGTAATGAAACTCAGGCCCTTGATTTTGTTTGTGAAGAGGCATTGGGGTCTTTCTAATTGGTCATATGTCTTGATAGGCACTTGCCAAAGAGAGCAATGCATTAAATTATGGGTCTAATAAGGGAGGTATGAAAAAGTATTATGACATCCTTGTCCACGGAAGAAGCACTTTTAGTAATCAGTTGGACCAAATAGAAGGATTTTCTAGCAGGTATGGCTAATGATAGTCAAAGGAGAGCACAACAAATGTGTCTAGTTCTCTGACAACTGTGTCTGTTTCAAGGAGTCTACCATTCATGTAGTAGGAGCAAGGGCGCTCCTGTTTTCCAAAGTGTATGATACTACAGTTTTTAGCATTTAGCTTGAGCACTATGTGTTTGTGCATGTTAGACCTCATTGTAGAATCTGTGAGTGCCCAGAAGAATTTATGATGTCTCCAAGTTTACAATCATTAACAAACACTGTCAGGTAAAGGACTTTGACATCAACTTGGATAACAGAGACATGAATATCAAACAGGACTGACCCCAGGCTTGATTTGTTAGGTTCTATCTGTGAGTCATCTTGTTATTGATTGGATAACATAAGGGTTAATGCTTAGCTTGATAAGTTTATCTATGATCCATGAGTGAAGAATGGTGTCAAAAGCTTTGACTAGGTTGATGCAAGCTGTGTGCTCTGTTCTGCCCTCTTCCAGTACCTTGGTGACCTTTACAAAGAAGTTAATCAGGTTAGGTAGACAAGAGCTACTGTTCAGAAACTCAAAATGAGTTAAGTTAAGAGACTTTAAGCTGTTAGTTTCCACATTTATTAAGTCCATAATGATGTGTTTGACTGTCTTACAGATAAGATTTGCAAGGCTTATCGGTCTATAATTTTCAGGATGAGTGGTGGAGGCTCACTTGGGGAAATGACCACTGCAGTTCTATTAACCTCGGGTACAAAGCCTGATGACAGGATAAGGTTGAACATATTGTGGAGCAGGTCATTAGGACAGTGTTTCATACTGCCAAGGAAGCACCCAGCACATTTCCAGGTCCCAATAGGCTAGTATTATTCACCTTTAGGTTAGTATTATTACTATTACTATTATTATTATTATTATTATTATTATTATTATTATTATTATTATTACTATTATTCACCTTTAGGTTATTATTATTATTATTATTATTATTATTATTATTATTATTATTATTATTACTATTATTCACCTTTAGGTTATTATTATCATTATTATTACTATTATTCACCTTTAGGCTCAGGGCTGAAGTTTGGGGGAGGATAACAAAGGATTAAAATGATGTAGGATAAGTGGATATAGGGGGATAAGTCTGAACTAAATGTGTCTGTTATTGGTCTTTAGGGACAGAATAGGTAGAGCTGTTATGAATCAACTCAGTCCACTGCTGGGTATTGTTTTTAAGGTTCCTGATATATTTGAAGATATATAGTTGAAGAAGAACGTGTCATTATCTTTGATAGATGTGGTTATTTTGAATTCATACTTAGCCTTGAAAGATTTGATTTTAGTTCTAAGCTCTTTGCTTAAAGTTTTTCATTTAAATTTGAAGTTTAACGTTTTCAGTTTGCTACTAAGGGAGTTTTTTTTTTCTTATTCTAAAGGTTGTTTATGCTAGGGTTTCACCAAAAATGTTTATTCCTGCATCTTATAAACAATAATTGTTATGGGTGTTAAAAAATGTACTTCTATAATCACACACCTACAAACTCTGAATAGATGAATACAAGTACTAATGTCCTTTAAAAAAATTATGTACAAGTATCTGACTCTAAAAACTATATTTTTAATGAACCTACATCATTTGATCTAAGTATACAATATGTACACAAAAGTGATTGAAACAAAAGTGATCTAAATACGGTATAACTAAAAAAAACATAAAAAGCAGACACAAATATGTTTTATTTGCAGGAGGCAAGCTCTCCTGCACACACTATGTTGGGGCTTTGCCCACCACACCCCCTAACTTATACATACCAACTTCAAAGTTGCACTACAGTAGGAAAAAATGTGAAAACCCTTCCCCTCACGCAGGAGAGGAAAAAGGTGGAGGTGTCTCAATCTTCATACAGAAGAGATAGCAAGTGACCCCCATCAAGACTGGTAAAGCGGCAGATGCACTACAGCTTCTTCATGTCCAAACAACCATTAGAAAGGTCCTGTACCATATATTAGCTATCTATAGATCTCCCTCTATGACACAAGGAAAACACAATGCCTATCTACAGGAACTGGAATCATTCAGTATTAAACCTAATACCATTTTCTAGGTGATCTAAACTATCCAACTATATACTATGAAACTACGCCACCACTAGTGCACAAGCACACAGACTCCTGGACTTTGTCAATACAAATGCCCTGGAGCAATTAGTCAGAGTACCCACTAGGAGAACAACAGCTTGGATCTTGTCCTTACTAATATGGGGGCTCTTGCACCATCCCCTGCGTATCTTTGCCATTTGTTAGATCTGACCATAAGGCCATCTCCTTCAAAATAAAATTGAAACTAGGGCCCCTTCTGCCCAAGGTACCATTAGAAAATTTTGCTAAGACAAACTACCTACTCCTAAGTGATCCATTGGTAAATTTCAGATCCCCACCAAACCCAGTTAACTTCATTTAATATGCAGAAACATACAGTACCACACTATAAAAACCTGTGCTGATTGACTGGCTCCTGTTTTTACTCGGATTTTTAATAAATCCTTAGAGCTGTGTGAAGTTTCCTTATGTTTCAAACAAGCCACAATCATCCCAGTGCCTAAAAAATCCACTATAACAGGCCTGCACGACTACAGACCTGTTGCTTAGACATCAGTGGTCATGAAGACTTTTGAGAGGCTGGTGTTAGCTCACTTGAAGGATATTACAGCTTCCTCATTGGACCCCCTTCAGTTTGCTTATCAACAGAACAGGTCAGAGGATGATGCGGTTAATATCAGCCTGCACTATATCTTGCAACATGTTGACAACCCAGGGACATATGCAAGGATTCCGTTTGTGGACTTCAGCTCTGCATTTAACACAATAATCCCAGAACTTTTTCACTTGAAACTCTCCCAGCTTTCTGTTCCTGCTTCCACCTGTCAATGGATCACCAATTTTCTAACCAATAGGAAACAGCAGGTGATGCTGGGAAAATTTACATCTAGTATCTCACGAGCAATATAGGTGCCCCCAGGGATGTGTGCTCGCCCCACTGCTATTCTCCCTCTACACTAATGACTGCACCCCTAAGGATCCCTCTGTCAAACGTATTAAATATACAGATGATACAACTATCATTGGGCTTATCAGGAATGGTGATGAGTCTGCATACAGATGGGAGGTTGAACAGCTGGCTGTTTGTGTAGTTAGAATAATCTGGAACTGAACATTCTTAAAACTGTGGAGATGACAGTGGACTTTAGGAGTGGTACTACATTATTATCCCCCCTCTTCATATTTAATACTGCTGTGTCAGTTGTGGAATTCTTCGTTTTTGGGATCTATATTCTCCCGGGACTTGAAGTGGGAGACCAATGTAGGGTCCATCATAAAAAGGGCACAACAGTGAATGTACTTTCTGAGACAGCTGAGGAAGTTCAACCTCCCACAGGAATTGTTCTATACAACAGTCATTGAGTCTGTTCTCATCTCATCCATAACAGTGTGGTTTGGATCTCTCTCTATTCATGAAAAAAAATAGGTTACATCGAATAGTCAGGTCTGCTGAAAATATCACTAGTGCTAGTCTGTCCTTCTTTAAGGACCTGTACTATTCCAGAGTCATGAAAAGGGCAGGGAAAATCATCACCGACCCTTCACATCCAGGCCACCATCTTTCTGAACTATTACCATCAGCTATGCGTTATAGATTAATATGCATCAAAACAGTAGATATAAGAAAAGTTTTTTTTACCACAGGCAATCAAATTCATAAATGGTTAACTCAGCTTATTAGGTTGTGGTATTCTATTTCTCAAGCCTCCGAGGATTCTGCAGTATTGTTTACATATTGTTAATACTTGTTTCTTTCAGAGTTTATTTCAGTATTTCTTGCACTGAGTTGCACTTTGCACCTTGTATGTATATGTATATGTATATGCATAGATGCAACTGTACTCCTTAGGACCAAGCACTGGGAAAACCCCCAGAAATAAACCCACTTGACAGAACAATAATATCAACAAGCTTTACAAAAAAAGGAAGAGGATTTTGACAAAAGTATGAAGAGCAATTCTCAGAATGATAGCACCCTCATCAACAAAATAAATAAAACAACTCAGTTGTTTAATAAAATGCACCAAAGCCAAGTTTGAGGTTAAAATAGCTATGCAAGCCATAAACAATCACAAGGCCTTTTTTAGTTATGTGCGTAATCTCAGAAGCAAGACACAGCAATGCATTGAGCTGTTTCTGGGCACTGTAACCTACACCAAGGCTGAAGATATAGGGAACTTACTGGCCAATAAATCCAGCTCCAAATTTTCTCTTTTCTCCCCTCTGTCTGTCCCACAAGATAAACCTGAAACTGGCTTCCCTCCAGCTATCACATAAGACCAAATCCTAAATGCCCTAACAAAAGCTAAAAATACTGCATTGTTGGCATCTGACAATATTTGTGGATGCATCTTAAATAGCATGAAGCATGATTTAGCTCAAACAACACTGTTCAACCACAGCCTCCATACAGGTTTTGCATCAAGTGAGTTTAGAACAGGTACAGTCATTCCCCTGCATAAGGGAGGAATTTCCACAGACTCAGGCAATTATAGACCCATAAGTCTGACTAGCCTCAATTACAAAGCCATGGAAAGACTTATCATGGACCTAATCAATAAGGACATAGGGAACCTCCAAACACTGAATCCATCTCAGTTTGGATTTGTCAAGTGCAGATCATGCTTACTCAACCTCATGGACTTTTTTGAAAGTGTCACCAAAGCAATGGATGAAAGTTAAACAGTGCACTCTGCATATCTCAACCTGGCCAAAGCTTTTGTCACAACACCCCACTCTGGCATAGTAGAAAAGCTGAACTGGCTGGGAATAAACCCCTATGTCACCCACTGAACTGCCAACTGGCTAGGACACAGGAGATCAAAATAGGGGAAGCTAACTCCATAAAGAGTCCAGTCACCAGTGGAGTTCTCCAGGGTTCAGTACTGGGGCCTCTCCTTTTGGCATCTACTTCTCTGAAGTAAAAAAAAAAAAACCAATACCAAAGGGCTCTGCTGACTAAGTTAGCAGATGACTACAATTTAGGAGCAGTCATTGAATCTACAAATGACTTAGCAATCCTGCAGAAAGGTTAGTCAGAAATAAATAAATAAACAGTGCCCAAATCATGAACTGAAACTACATGTCAAAAAAGCATGATTGTATTCTTTGAAAAGTGATCTATCCTGGGAACTACTACATTGATAATACACCCCTAAGAGCTGACTCAATTATTTGGAAACTGAAAACATATCTGGAAACTGACCTAACTTTTGACCAACATATGTCCACTGTCATAAGAAAGTCCTTCTATACTGCACAGTCTAAAAACAAGGGATTGTGTCTAGATCTAGGGATGTCATTGTTCCCCTTTACTCAGCCCTTATTAGGTCATACAATAAGTATGATTCCCACTTTGGCATGCATCTATCCAGACACATTTAACAACTGGAATGTCCAAGGTGATACCTGATTAAAAGGATACAAGTCCTAAACAATATGTTCTACATGGACAAACACAATCCTGTCACTATACTCGGTATCCCACAGACTGCTAACAGGTCACCTGTGCCTGGCATACAAGGTATCCCCCAACCCAATACTGATGGACTTACTGCACATTAGTAAGTCAAGTGACATCAGAAATACCTGGTCCTGCAATCTAACCCTCTTCTAAAACATCACCAGAATGGTTTGGAGAGGCAGGTGTATCTCGCGGAGTGTGGAACAGACTCCTTCATCCATGTATAACATAACTCATTCCTGTCCATACTTAAGCAGAACTTGGATCTACGGATGTTTAACAGAAATTTTACTCTAGGACTGCCCCCTGTACTAGTACTTACTCACAAATCCAAAAAAAAAAAAAAAAGTGCACAACAGCTTACACAATCCAACACAATGAGGTAAAGCAAACTGCTATAATACTTATAAATCTGTAAGAAAGCTAATACCCGTGATCACAAAGGAATAAGCACTCCTTACTATTAGAGTTGTCAGTGGTAGTATCTAGTGTAGGCCAGCATTAGATGAAATTTTATTGCATCACTTTTTAGCCCATTTATGATTAGATGAAGTGACAGATCAACTGAAGGTAACCAATTTTTAAAATATCTCTAATTTTAATTTTTTCACACTACGTATATTAAGATCTCTAACATAACTTAAATGCCATAGTTAGACTAAATGATGTAAGTTATTGGTTAACTTCTTAAAATAAATCCATATTCTATTAATGGATAATATTGTACATAAATATGGTCTAGGTGCTGATGTTTTGCCAAGTATTGGGTAGTTTAGATATTTAAATATGCAAAATATGACAGATCAGGGAAACAAAAGGCTTATCCAGCTTTGCTATGTTAATTAAAATCCATATTAACAAATAAATATCCAAGTCAGTTTTATCTGAATTATATAAAGTTGTTTTAAGAAACAAATTAATCTACAAATCAACAAATTCTTACTAGGATTATTTGAACTAGACTAATTATCTAAAATTTACTCTCCTGGATAATATTTGGCTAACTTAAAAAGAATATATCATTTTAATATAAGCTTTAACCAGGAAAATTATGCACAGAACATTCTTCTGTCTTGGCAGACAAGGGAAAGCATATAATAAAAATAAGAGTTGATTGTGATGTAAATTCATTTTTAGAGCTGATGAGTAACATATTATTTACTGTAAGGCATTATCAGATTCTGGCTAACATTTCAATCGACTATCCAAGCTTTAGAGTAAGATAAACTTCAGTTAATTAATCACCTAGTCCTATTCAATACTCTACTGGCTTCTTACATTAGGAACATCAAACTTCACTCTTTTGGTATCTTTTAGCTATATCACATAACTAATAATCATACACTGGGGAAAAAACAATGCATTCCAATTTTCTGAATTTAGAATATAACCAATGCTGTGTGTGAGACAGTGAAATCAGCACAGTTAGAATGAAGTCAAACGTCATCTACCAATTACAAAATTATTTTTAAATTATCTTTATTGCTAAAGAAATATAATAACATATCACTGTGATATGATTCCTTGAATAAGCTGGATTTTATTAGCATATAATGTTCTACTTGCTTAAATGTTTCTGAATCTTTGGTAAGAAATTATGCACTTTATTGACAATGCGGTCTAGTTAGCTTAGGTTTTGTTAAGTTTCATTTAGTTTAAAATTCCTTAATGTAAGTTGATTCAGTATTTAATATTGAATCTGTTAATTTAAGTTTTACTTAACCTTGCGATTGATATGCTTAATAGTTGCATCTGTTTGGATTTCTTTTTAAAAATCCTAATAAAAATTCTTTCAAAGGAGAAAGGATGCAAAGTACATATACAATGGAATTTTTATAATGGTTGGGAAAATAAGACATTAATTAAATGGTATTAGCACATAATCCAGTTAACAGAAAACTAGTAGGCATCATCATCCTTATCTGTCATAAAAGTCTATGCTTCCATATTTCTATATTTATCCCTTCTTGTGTTTCTAGTCCATTTTAATAACCTCTTTATATTTACTGCCAAGGTTACAGTTATCACCTAATTATTTAAATAGTTGACTGAGCTACTCTATAGCGGCCCAATATTTTATTACTTGTTTTATAAATGATGCTTTCCAGTGAGGACTGCTGATCAAGTAACATGATAATTTGCTGACTAATGGCTAGTGAAACTGGAAGCTCTGACTACACTGGTGGACAGTCTGACATTATGAAACAGGTACCCATCCATGTATTTATCTAACAAACCTGAAAAAAGAAGCAAGTATGACTGATACTATAACACAACAGCAAATAAAAAGCAACAATCTCTTTGCCAAAAAAATTTCACAACCTCCCTCAGCTGTGAGTTTCACTCAAACAACAAGCTTATAACAGTCCTGAAAAACAGAATACGTACCACTTACTGATCTCATAATTTTCTTCTTATTATATATATGTTTGGGTGTATGTTTGTGATTACTTATATGTTTCTGTGTCTGTTTATATATATATATATATATATATATATATATATATACACAGTGGCTATAAAAAGTATACAAAGCCCTGTTAAAATGCCAGGTTTTCCTGATAGAAAAAATGAGACCACAATAAATTATTTCAAAACTTTTCCCACCTTTAATGTGACCTATAACCTGTACAATTCAATTGAAAAACAAACAAATCTGTTAGGGAGAAAAATATAAAAAATAAAAAAACGCACAATAAGCTGGTTGCATAAGTGTGCACACCCTTAAAATAATACTTTGTTGAAGCACCTTTTGATTTAATTACAGCATTCAGTCTTCTTGAGTAGGAGTCTATCAGCATGGCACATCTTGACTTGGCAATATTTGCCCACACTTCCTTCCAAAAGCTCTCCAAATCTGTCAGATTGCGAGGGCATCTCTTATGTACAGCCCTCTTCAGGTCACCCCACAGATTTTTTATTGGATTTAGGTCTGGGTTCTGGCTGAGTCATTCCAAAACTTTAACTTTCTGCTGGTGAAGCCATTCTTTTTTTGATTTGGATGTATGCTTGGGGTCATTGTCATGTTGAAAAGTGAAATTCCTCTTCATCTTCAACATTCTAGCAGACTCCTGAAAGTTTTGGGCCAAAAGTGACTGGTATTTGGAACTATTCATAATTCCCTCCATCTTGACTAAAGCCCCAGTTCCAGATGAAGGAAAGCAATGCCAAAGCAAGAAACTGCCACCACCATGCTTCACTATGGGGATGGTGTTTTTTTGGTGATGCAAAGTGTTGTTTTTGCGCCAAATGTACCTTTTGGAATTGTGGCCAAAAAGTTCAACCTTGGTCTCATCAGACCTTAACACGTTTTCCCACATGCTTTTGGGAGACAATGTAGGTTTTTACAAATTTTAGCCGGGCCTGGATGTTTTTCTGTTTATGAAAAGGCTTCCGTCTTGCAACCCTACCCCATAGTCCAGAAATATGGAGAATATGAGAGACTGTTGTCACATGTAGTACACAACCAGTACTTGCTAGAAATTCCTGCATCTCCTTCAGTTTTGCTGTAGATCTCTTGGCAGCCTCCCTGACCAGTTTTTGTCTTGTCTTTTCAGCAATTTTGGAGGGACGTCCAGTTCTTTGCAATGTCACTGTTGTCCCATATTTTCTCCACTTTTTGATGACTGTCTTCACTGTGTTCCATGGTAGATCCAATGGTGTGGACATTTTTTTGTACCCTTCTCCTGACTGATACCTTTCAACAATGAGATCTGTTGGATGCTTTGTAAGCTGTCTGCGAATCATGGCTTTTGCTGTGGCAGGCAACTGAGTAAATGTCAGGAAAATCCTACTAGGACAGCTGAACTTTATTTGCGGTTAATCAGAGTCTCTTTAATTGATGGCAGCTGTGTACCCAAGAGGTGCTTCAAGAAAGTATTAGTTTAAGGGTGTGCACACACAACAAAGTATTAATTTAAGGGTGTGCACACTTATGCAACCAGCATATTATACTTTTTTTATTTTTTATATTTTTCCCCTAACAGATTTGTTTCTTTTTCAGTTGAATTGTACAGGTTATAGGTCACATTAAAGGAGGGAAAAGTTTTGAAATTATTTATTGTGGTCTCATTGTTTATATCACAAAAACCTGGCATTTTACCAGAGGTGTGTACACTTTTTATATCCACTGTTAAAATGCCACACACACACACACACACACACACACACACACACACACACACACACACACACACACACACACACACTTATGAATGCACAGTGTTTATTGCAAATGCTTTAATGTGTTTGTGTACTTGCATGTGCACGCACGTGCGTGTGTGTGTGTGTGTGTGTGTGTGTGTGTGTGTGTGTGTGTGTGTGTGCGCGTGTATGTATATTACAAATGGCTGACCATGTAATTGGATGACTTTTTGTATGGGTGTGAAAAACAGTGACTTCATAGCTGATCGAATGCAGTGTTCTAAGAGTACAGGAACGGTGAATGCATGTAGGAAGTGCTTGAGTATGGAAAGTGTGGAGTAACTGTCTCGCATTTTGTGTGGATTTGTTCAGTTTTCTTTTACTTAAGAGGGCTTAAGGCAGGATTGTAATGTATGATGTAGTATGAGTACTTCATGTGTTTGGACGGGTGCAAGACTGCAGGACAGCGGGGAGTGGGAATATGCTCTTTCCCAATGATGTATGATTTTAGAGTTGGTACATATAAAGTAGCTGAGGCTTGGAAATGCAACCTCATACATGGGGTATAAGGGTTCTTGCCCTCAAAAATATTGCTTGGAAATTTTTGTTTGTATTATGTTGTTAATTAGGTTTGTAATTTTTAGCTTTGTTTGATTAGTTTGATCCACTCTTTTATGTGATCACTTTTACTAGCATTCTAGCATTCAGTCTGTTTATTTCACACATTCGGTGATTGCTCTTTTGTTCAGCTGTCCAATGCTTATATAATTATTTCTATCCATCTATCTATATACACCCTCAAAAATGAAGTAATACAGCACAGTAGTTTACTTGCTTGTCTTAAAAGCCTTCCACACCTGTTGACAGTTTAATTGGAATACTTATGGTGTTTACATACATACATACATACATACATACATACAATCCCATAATAAGTGTCCAGGCTATTCTTAAAAATATCTATAGTACTTGCTTTAATATAATTTGGTAGCCTGCTCCATACATCAGCTGATCTCTCAGAGAACCAATTCGTACACTTCTCATTCCTACAGAATCTTCTACACAGGTTGTCTGACGATTCCCTACTACTTTTTGATAACCCCAAACATTCCCAGAGGTAGTTGTCTCTAAATGCCCTATATACCTGAATAAGATCACACTTAGATATCCACGAGACGCTGACAAGTTCAGATATTTCAGTCTTTCATAGTAACTTAAATTTTCACATCCATGGATGCCCTTGCTATATTTCGGCTGTACTCTTTTCAATTTATTCATGCTTGTTTTCTTATAAGGTTCCCATATTGTTACTCCATACTCAAGTTTGGGTCTAATGTAACTAACAAACAATGGCTTCATCATTTCTGATTTCCCATACTTTATAAATCTTTTCATACAACCTATAGTTCTATAACTATTGTTAACCAATTGGTTGATATGATTAGAAAAGTCAAATCTGGATCTACCCTTATACCCAGGTCCATAAATGAAAGTTTCTGCTATAAAAACTACATCCCTGCCTCAGCTGAGGCCAGTCCATGGTTTAATTTGAGGTCATCCGTTATTAGTCAAATGTACTGTGTATCCTGCCTGATGAAATGAGCATGAACTTAGGATTCCAAACAAAGTTAATATTTTGTATGATGACTGTGGGCAAAACAGAACATAAAAACAGTTGTGGAGGAATAGTAAAATCACAACATGCGGTGGATAATAACATGAAGGATAAGTAAGTATACATTAGAGCATCCCACAGTTTCTAGATCTTGTGTAATCATCATCAGTCAATGTCAAACACTAACTTACTGATATGGTACACTGTAGAAATACAAAGATATGGGACAGCAAATTTTATTTTATTGTACTTTATTTTAATTTGCTAACCAAGGTACTGTTCTTAATTTGCTGGACTATTTAAGGTTGATCCTGGAAGAGAGTAAACATTAAACAGAAAAAAACTATAGCTGCACCTACATAGTATTTACAATATTTACATTATAGCTGCACCTACATAGTATTTACAATATTTACATTATAGCTGCACCTACATAGTATTTACAATATTTACATTATGTACAACTACACACATTAGGGATTATAAGAAGAAGGCAACAATGAAGTATGGAGGTCAGTAGAGGGGAGGGAGGATGATAAGGAGGGCAGAAAAAGAGGGTTAGGAAGGGAAGAAGTTGGATAAGGCAGAGCGAGAGAAGAGGGGAGGGGTTGGGGTTTAGAAGATTTGTTTAAAAGGGGTTGCAACAAAGTACAGATGCAAGTTGTGAAAGAGTTTAGAAAAGTAGGATGACACCTAGTTAGCTAGATTATGTTGTTTTACTATTCTGTTATATTACAAATGTGTATAGTTGTCATCTTTTAACAAGAACTGTTCATTTGAGATCTACATTTTACATAAGGGACAATTCCTTTAAGATGTGAAAGTAAGAACTCTTAATGTTTGGTAAGCAAACTTTTCCTTCATACCCTTCTTCAATTTAATAATGCAGAAATTTTTATTTCCTTTCTCAAACTTAATAATTATAAAAGCATATGTATCACAGGACCAACAAGATAAAGCAGGACAACATGACTGGTACTGATAATGGGTGACTTGAAAGCACATATCAGGACAGACAGAACAGGATATGAGGACTGCCTGGGTCCACATGGGTAGGGCAACAGGAATAAAGAAGGAGAGGCCAACACAGACTTCTATCTGGCAAATGACTTAATAGTAGCCAGCACATAGTTCAGAAGGAGAGACAGTCACAAGATGACTTACAAGAGTGGCCAACAAGCCACTCAGACTTCCTCCTCGTAAGAACAGGGCACTGGGGTAGAATCAATAATTACAGTCATCCCCAGTGAAACAGTCTGCCCACAGCATAGATCACTGGTTGCTACAATTAGCTGCAAGCAGTGGTTAGTGCAGGCTCTAAGGTCAACAAAGGCCAGGCTGAAGACCTGGAAGTTGACTGTAGAGAAAGTACAACAGTTTAAGAAACTACTCAGGGCTCTAGCATCCCAAGGAGATGAGGAAATAGGTGGAGTTGGTGAAGAGTGAAAGAAGAACGACAGCACCTCAAAACAGCATGTGCGAGGACCACAGAACAGATATGTGGACAAGCCAGGTATGGAAATAAGTTGCATAAGGAAAGCTGGTGATGGAATTCAGAAGTCCAGGAAGTCATCAAAAGAAAGAAGGTATGTAAGAAAAAGTGGGTGACAGAAAAGACTGACCAGGTTAGAAAGGTATACTGGTTGACTAACAAAGAAGCTAAGAAAGGAGATGCAATAGCAAAGAACAGGGCATCGTAGGCATTTTACCAGCTTCTGGAAGGTGACACAGTAAGTGACACAAATAAATTATATCAGGTTGCAAGACAAAGACAGAAAGATAAAGAAGGTAGTCAGACACCCTTCATAAGGGATGCCAACAACAACCTGCTCACCAGTCCACAGGACATCAAATGGAAGAAGTACTTTCAGCAGCTTCTGAATGAAGAAAACCCCAGAGAAACTGTACTGCCCCAAACACAGCCTATGATGAGTGAAAAAAAGGAGCCCACCCTAGAAAAACTAAGAATAGCACTAAGGAAAATGAAGTCAGGGAAAACAGCAGGCTCAGATGAAGTCACAGCAGATATGATAAAGGTGCTGGGTGAGACAGGGGAGAAATGACTCCTAAGGATGGTCATAGCAGTGTGGAGAGAAAGGCATATCCCAGATGACTGGAGAATAAGCATACTTGTGCTGGTGTACAAAAACAAAGGGGACATCCACAACTGTGGGCAGTACAGCTCCATCAAATTCCTGTTACACTGCATGAAACTTCTGGTCATAGCAGTGTGGAGAGAAAGGCATATCCCAGATAACTGGAGAATAAGCATACTTGTGCTGGTGTACAAGAACAAAGGAGACATCCACAACTGTGGGCAGTACAGAGGCATCAAACTCCTGTCACACTGCATGAAATTTCTGGAGAAGGTGATTGATAAATGGATACACAGTGTAGCAGAAAGTTGGGGGGAGTTGAGCAGTTCAGATTTCAATCAGGTTACTGCACAACTGACCCGATCTTTGCAGTGATACAGATAGTTGAGAAGACACTAGAGATGAGAAAAGAGTCCAACTGGGCATTCCTAGACTTGGAGAAAGCATATGACAAGATCCCAAGAAAGCTTATTTGGGCAGTACAGTACTGTGGTGATTTGAAGTCCCAGAAACATTGGTAGAATTAGTGCAGGCTATGTACAAGGACCCAATGACTATATGAATAGTGTTTGGTCTCACAGAAGGGTTCCCAGTGGGAGTGGGTGTGCACCAGGGTTCAGCTCTGAGCCCACTGTTGTTCATACTGGTGATGGACTACATTAGCAAACAGGTCAGAGGGGACAGTACAACAAAGCTGCTGTATGTATACAGTGGAACATTACAGGTAGACCCTAAGCAAGAACTTCAGCAAAGGACAGGGGAAGGGAATGCAAAACTGAAGGCATACAAGATAAAACTAAGTACAGATAAGACAGTGTTAATGGAAGCAAACCACGGAAATTAGAAGAAGCTAAGACCTGGGATGATGTAACATGTTATCATGAAATTGTCATTATGCCTAGAACACTGTACTGCATCTGTGAAACTGAATATTTTGCTGCCATTTCTGTGGTATAATGAAAAGGTGTTTGTCAGCAATTCATTTTTTTCATTTCAGTTTAATAAACCAAAATGTTTTAACAAACAAAACTAAACTAGTCATCTTCCAACCCACTAAACATACTCAAAACAACTCTCACTTTAACATCACAGCAAAAGACAATACCACTATATACCCAACTGAACACACCAAATTGCTAGGAGTGGAAATAGACAATAAACTAAAAATTGACATTCACATATCCATGACCATAAAAAAGTCCACAAAAAAGTAGGAGCGTTATACAGAAATAAGCAACTTCTCACAAAAGCAGCAAAGATTTCAATAGCAAATTCCCACCTTATCTCCGCCCTACTTTATACCTCTCCAATATATATCAACCTAAGGCAATGCGATCTAAACAAGCAAGAGACCTGCTACAACAAAATTGTCAAATTCGCCACAGGGGCATCCTACCATAGTCACCACTGTCTCCCACTTGCTGAACTGGGCTGGCTTGAACTCCCTCACCTCCTTCAATGGTATCAACTCTCACTCGCCCACAAACTAGTAAACCATCCAATAAATGTCCCAACCCTTCAGAATCTACTCCAACCCTATTGCACCAGCAGACCACTAAGATCCAGCAACAAAAATCACTTGCAGATCACTAAAGCCAATAACTCTGCTGGTGAATCACTATTCTCTTGCACCATAGCCAAATTATGGAACTCCCTCCCACCCACAATTACCTCCATACCATCATGCACCCACTTCAAAACTTTACTAAAAGTGCACCTAAAACATGCTGGCTATGCCCTTGCAACTCCCACTCTAATATCACCCACCCCATCCAACCACTACCTTTCTTTCCACTCCACTAACTACCTTGATTATAGCAAGCTCAGATGCTCATAAGTCTAGTACTTATTATACAGCAGGAACTTCTTATTGTAACATTTGTTAATGTCTGTTATGTACTTCACAGATAAAGATTCTAGTTGTCTACTGATGTACTATGTTCTTCATCTGTAAATATGTTGTAAGTAATTGCTGTTAAATTGTTAATCGCTATGTAATCCAATGTAACTACTGTCTGTTTATTTTAACTGTGGAGCTTTTCTCCCCGGGCCTCTGCTGAAAATGGACCTACGTCCAGTCGGACACTCCCAGTCAACAAATATAAAAAAATAATAAATAAATAAATAAATAAATAAAACGTAATCAACCTGAAATCAGGCACTCTTATTACTATAGTGCCTATTTTGATAGGTTCAAGCACACAAAACTAAAAAACGTCACTCACTGAAGTTGCCTAGATTCACGTTTCCGAGTGTACTTACACTAACAGGTGAATTTACAGTTGGATGACCAAACAAGGCCATGGGGATTTTGACTGTGATATCTGTACCCACCATCTGTGAACTGACACTGAGTTGTTACGAACAAACTGCAGAAATGTGGGTATTTATTTAGTAATGAGAATCCAAGCCTGTGATTCTGAGTATTTGTGGGGTGAATGTGACAGTGCCATGAAATAATGTATGCCTGTTTATTTTCCGTAGGAACACCGGATGTAGAGAAAATATTTCACATGCTTTGATAGCTGTCCCTACTTCCAAACAATGTAAGCGGTAGTGGGCCTGGTATTTTTTAATATAGTTATATTTACAGTTGAAGTTCTAGCCTCCAGCATATATCAGCCGCACCAAGCGCATCTCTTTTTCATATTTTTGACAAGGAGACCACTCCATAGCACACATGGGTGATCCCTCTACAGCCACTTCTCCAAAGACAGAGATGATTCCTAAATATGGGCAACTAAACGGTGCTGGAAGATGTCTGACTAATACCTCACGAGTCACTTGGGAGACTATACCAAGATGTACCTCACCAGTTACCTAGGGAAGCAATGAAAGGTGAAACTAAAGAACACAGACCAAATAGAAGAAAGAAGAGATACTGCCTCGCTAGGTATTAGGGTGCTAAGTGTCATCAGCCAGTGTTCAAACAAGAAAAGAGAAATGCAAATTATTACCAGATATAACATCTAATCTTACAGGCTTCTGTCCCAAAATAGATCATGTTTCTATTATACAAGTAAGAAAAATATATACACTTTTCTAGATACAAAACCTCCTATGAGTCAGCCACCACTATTATTATTTTTTTTTGTTGGGGGTGGTTACATGTCAGCAAAATCTCATCTCATCAATATACAATTTAGTTGGTGGTGCCCTTTATAAATTATAATATAGCTTCCTGAACATCACGAAAGGTACAGTATAGTTGCTATCTTTATCTATGGAAACTTTAATGATGTCCTGCAATGGACTAATGATATTTTTGCCTGAAAACAAACTTTTTTTTTCTTTGCCACATGGTACAAGGCCTCTGCCTTCATAAACACAACTGAAATAGGCAGATTAATATGCAGATGGTATCTTGCACATGTGAAGCTTGATGCTATGCTTTAATCTGTGTACACTTGATAAAATCGAGCCTAGTAATACAAAACAGAAAATATTTCAGTGAAGCACAAATGAAACAGAAGCATAAAAGATTTTTAAAGACTGAATCTAATAATGAATTAATAACTGCATATGACATCCTGTTGCATTATTTTAACATCTCCTGACCATGACGATTACACTACATTGTAGAGATTATGCTTATATTTACTTCAATTTGTTTTTTGCTGAGTCAAAGATTACTTAGAGTGTGAACTGTTAAATGGCATATTTTGGGGTATGTTCACAGTCTTGGATGAAAGTATTTTGGTAACATTCCAAAACTATGCAATAACAGTAGACATGCTAAACTCAGACACTGCTTAACATTGTTTTCCTCAGCTGGAGTATTTGATATTTAACCAACAAGTTTTCTGCACCAGTGGTATAAAGGATATCTGTCTGCAAAAGAAAATTCTGCTTGGCAGCGAACTAAAATCTTACTGTTCAAATCTCTGTTCTTACGTTCTTTTTGACAAATGTTTCCTGTTGAACAATTTTTTAGGTCTGGTCTCTGTTGATCTGTTTAGCCAGTTGCTACAGCATGTTTCATTCAGATTCAGTGCAGCTGGGTAAAGAGGATGAAAAGACTTGCACAAATTGACATGTAAATGCTCTATATTCTGCCACATGAGTTAGCAGTGTGCTTTTTCAGTTGGCCATGACAGTAAGTTGTTGAACATGATCCAGGACATTTCCTAAATTCCTCCTGTGGCTTTCCCGCACATAATGACTGCAGCTGCTGTGTAGAGTTATCAGACTTGTACATCTTCCCTTACTAGAAGCAGTAGCTTTCTGAATTTTTCACATGTAAACAGACTCACTCTCAAGCTATACCCTATTGATATTAGCAACACTTCATAAACAACATTTAAAATATATTTAGGTGTTTTTAGAGGGCAGTTCAATATTTTTAAAAGGAGAAAGATATTAATAAAACTTTTAACAAAGTGTCCTCTGGGAAGAAGATGAGGAAAGTCAGTAAACAAAGTGAAGAATAAATACTATTATGAACTGAAACTGGTTAAGTAAGGTCTTTGATGAATATCTGGGTTAGTAAGGGATTAGAAAGTCTTTACATCTAGATCACTGTATCAAATCTATAGGAGATGAAAATCATAGTTACTAAATCATATTTCAAAGGCCCATGCAAAACAGAAGTGGAAGCAGCTCTGCCCAGCCCATGTAATGTATAGTGTAGAGTGTCTTTAAGAATCCCAAAAGGCTACAATGCATCTGGGATGTCACATCACTCTTTCTTGTTTAGGCTATTGTTGCAATTACAGTATAGCTAGTTATGTCATAGCTCTTGTGTGCAGCAGTGCCTATCAACACTGCTATAAAGTAACTATGAAGCAGTTATTGAAATCACACTGACTGAACAGTACACAGTGTCAGAAATGAGCTCTTAGAAGTCATTACAGGTTCGGCTTTTCAGCCATTGCATGCAGTTTGCAGTCTTCAGTTATCTAGATGCCGTTGTTTGCTTCATTTTCAAAACTTAGACGATTTGGATTTATAAACTGCAGTAGCACTATCACACAAGGTGAATGTGACTAGACCATCTGGAGCAACTTCATTATAGTAAATATGTCCAGACAATAAACAAAAAATGAAAAAAACAAAAAATTATTTTCACTGAAGACACCAAAATATCTACAAATAAGCACCATTACACCAAAGTTTTGAAAATGTCATTGCAAGCTCAGAATATACTACAGGAAGAAGACAATACCATTTCTGGCAGAAGCAACTCAAAACTTTTGGAAACTACAAACAATGACAAAAAAAAAACAGATAAATTGCAATGAAACAATAATGAATTTGAATTTAAAAAGCCACAACTCATTCACAGAAGCTGACATAAGCAACCACAGTACTTTTGGGAAAAGTAAAAGCTTTGGACTTTTTGAAATTTCACCATTTCCTGTCAATTGTAGGTGCTGAAATATTTGCCATGGTTCCACTTTACCTCTCAATCTATCAGTAGTCCAACTGGTTCTTCAGGGTAAAATTACAGAAAGTAGGAAGGGGAAGCTTGGCTGCATAAGTTTATTCTTTAAAACATCATTTCAGGTTTAACTGAAAGAATAAAAAAGTCCATAGGTTTAAAGGTTTATAGGGTATTGACAGGTTCATATGTTTATTTGTATTCACTAGTCCATTGATCCATGAGAATCTTAAGCCTTGTTTTCCCATGATACTCATTAGCCCTTATAGTTTGCAAAACAAATCCTCAAAGATGGGCCACACAGGTATATGTTAGGTACAGACATATTTCCCCTGTCTATGAGGGTCATTGCTATTACACTTGGGGTGAATTTGCAGTTACACATCCATTCATCCACATTACATTTGAATACAGTAAGAGAAGTACTCTGCTTTATATGGGGGGCAGATGGTTCCATAGAAGTGCTATTCTCTGTGATACATGCCTATCCCTTCACAATATTCTCTTGCAAAAGAGACTGAGGTCCCTTGAATTGGTGTTTCTGATACCACTAGATGTCTGAATGTGTAACTGGGTCTGTTGAGGGTCTATATGAAAGGTAGAGGTCACCTCAAAGTAGCCTGTATGATACCAAGAAAAGCTACAAGGTTTTGAAATGGTCTGCATAGTTTTTATGATTTACGCCCTTGATTTTTTTTTTATTTAGGAAGTATTGTCATTGTTCCAGTTGTGACAAGTGTTTGGACAGGTACATACCAAAAGGGGCATTATACTCAATGGTCAACCTAATGAGTGCTGAGTCCAGAGGAACAATTATATCCCTGTATCTGGATGCCATATTTTTCAATATAAGCCAGGCAAGGAAAAAGGACTTCTTTATAATAGTGGATGCATGGTGATCAAAGGACAGTTCATTTTCAACTAACTACAGAATCAATTTTCAGTGGGGTGTTGTAAATGTAATAGTTACAAAGAGAGTCATGCTTGAGAAAGGATAGAATTATACATTTCTTGGTATTTAGTTTCAATTCATGGGTTTTGTACCAGCTATTTGTTTGGGACATGCTCTCTTGTAGGATTCTAGTATACTCTGGAGAGTTTAGGATGGCACCAACTTTGCAGTAATGTGTAAACTTCGTCAGCCACAGTCCCTTAATATTAGCTTTGACCTCTGAAAATGCCATAGAGAAGGGACTCAAAGACTGAATCTTGGGTCACTCCACTACTGACAAGTATTTTGAAGAATATACAGCCACCCACCCTTACTTCCTGTGCTCTATTTGTGAGCCAATTTGCTATTGAGCTGCTGCTCTTTAGTACTGGTGTTTGTGGTTTCATCCATTTTGTGAACATGTACAAGGTCATTCAGGACACATTTAATGTTGAAAATCTAACTCTGATAACACCACAGCAGGATAAAATAATGAATTCCCAAATTTAGGAGAAACCAGTGGAACAGAAAACATCTGATCAGTTGCCATATGAAGATATTCCGGAGACTTCAGTAGGAAACCAGTATAAAAAAGTTCAGTTGGAGTTGCACGGTAAGGGAAGGAACAGGAAACTGTGGTAACTCTGATGCAGTCAATGTTGTGAGTGATGGGTCAGTGAGTTCCCATTTGAAAGAGCAATGGATGACACAGGATGAAACTGAAGAGAATTTAGAACAGAAAGATGCTCTGGAACTTTCTGTAGAATGCTCACAGGAAATGGAGAATAAAGAATGTGTCCTCAGTTTAGAAGAAAATGATCTAAAGGAAGAGTTGCTTCATTTAATAGAGATGGATAGACATATTAAGATCAATGAAAGAAACAGAATGCAGAAAGTCAGTAAGACCCAAAATGATGTAAGTCTGATAAAACAAACACAGTAATCAGGACTGTTCACAGAAACTCATGGGATATAACAGAAGTAAACAAGGTATATTACTGTGCAGCTAAGTTTAAAAACAGATAAAGTTTTGCCACAGAAACACAGGGCTCTAAGGGAAAGGATGGGGAGAAATCAAATGCCAACATGAGAGTGTCAAATACACAAAACTATAAAGCAATTAAGACAAAAAGTGTCACTGTTGGAAGAGTACAGAATAGGCAAAATATCAGAACAGATCAGGATCTATGGAATACTATTGCAAATAATAAACTAAAGATATCACCACAGGCAGAAAAACTTAGAAGATATGCAGATAAATATAAAGGAAAAGTATAAAATAAGCAATTTATTGATTAACCAAAAAGTTTTATAAAGAATTGGGAAACAAGGCAAAAGGAATTCAAACACCACCAAGAAAGAAGAAATAGACACATTTTGGAGAAATATCTATGAAAATCCCATGGAACATCACAAAAATGTTGAATGGATAGAAGTCATAAAAAGCATCTTCTTCTTCTTTCGGCTTTTCCTGGTTAGGGGTCGCCACAGTGGATCACCTGTCCGCTCATGACTGGCAGTGGAGTTTTACGGTGTCGTTGCCAGCCCGACGCCCAACCTTCCACAGAAGGCACACACACACACACAAACACACACACACACACACACACACACACACACCTAGGGCCAATTTAGAGTGTTCAATCCACCTACAGCATGTCTTTGGGATGTGGGAGGAAACCCACACGACCACAGGGAGGACATGGAGACTCCGCACAGAAGGCACCCCAGCCGATAATCGAACCATAAAACCTCTTGCTGTGAGGTGGCAATGCTAACCGCTGCACCACCGTGGCCGCCCTAAGTAATAGAAAGCATAAGACGTTCAAATGTACATGATATGAAATGGGATGAAGTAACAGCTAAAGAAATGGAAATAAAATTAAGAAAAGCTTCTAACTGGAAAACCCTATGCCCAGATGCAGTACATAATTTCTGGCTAAACGTATGAAGAAAAACACTAGCACCAGCCTGGTCAACAACAGGAAAAACAATACTTCTCCTTAAGAGAGAACCTGCAAACTATCTTAAAACCTAAAGATCAACAACTTGCCTTCTGACGATGTATAAACTATACACTGGAACTGATGCTGATAAGAGTTTATAGTCATTAACAAGAAAACTCTACCATGGCAATAAACCAAAAAGTTAACAAAAGAAAGTCATACAGAACACAGGATCATTTGTTGTTAAATAAAGTCATAATGGATAACTGAAAAAGGGGAAGAATCTAAGTATGGCATGGCTAGACTACAAAAAAAGCATTTGACAGCATCCCACATTCATGGATAAAAGTGTACTTACAAATGTATAAGATATAACATATATTGATCGATTACATTATAGTGGCCATGAAACAGTGGCAAGCCACTTTGCAGTTATGTATTGTTTATAGTCATTAACAAGAAAACTCTACCATGGCAATAAAACAAAAGGATAACAAAAGAAAGTGATATGGAACACATGATCATTTGTTGTTAAATAAAGTCATAATGGATAACTGAAAAAGGGAAGAATCTAAGTATGGCATGGCTAGACTACAAAAAAGCATTTGACAGCATCCCACATTCATGGATAAAAGTGTACTTACAAATGTATAAGATACAACATATACTGATTGATTATATTATAGTGACCATGAAACAGTGACAAGCCACTTTGCAGTTAAGCCATGATAAAGGAAAATTTATTATTCCAGTGATAAAAATTCAAAGGGGGGATATTCCAAGATGACTGTTTATTACCACTGCTCTTTTGTCTTGCCCCTAACCCATAAAGCTGTCTACTTAACAGATTAGGTCATGGCTAATTTGGCTCCCAGAAAACAAAGTATAAAGACTTCTCATCTTCTTTTTGTGGATGATTTAAATCTGTATAGCTCATCAGATGATGAACCAAAAGCACAACTACAAGTGGTTAAAACTTTCTCAGATGATATAAGAATGTGATTTAGTCTTGATAAATCTGCAAAAGCAACCATTAAAGCAGGAAAGTTGTAGCACCAAGAAAATATCATTCTGGAGCAGGAATGTGATATAAAGACTAGAATTAATATTGAAAACAGCTTTGACATCTAGGAGGAAAGGCCAGGCAATAAACTAATTTGCTCTTCCTCTCCTGACTTACAGTTGTGGAGTGATTGACTGGCCTAAACGGTACTGGATCAGTTGGACAGAAAAAAAAATGCTTCATGCTTGTCAAATGATTTATAAAACTCAGTGTATACCAAGATTGTATATTTCCCATTCTGAAGAAGGTATGGGCCTCCTCAAAACAGATCTGTAATCGTAGGACTGCATACATAACTGCTGACCTCACAAGATCCAAATGTAATGAAAGTTTTAAAACATGAGGAGAATAAGTTTAAGCTGACTTTCCTGCTTATAAATAAACTGGAGAAGAGGTAACTAGTGGAGTGTGCAATGCAAGTCTCCAAATCAAAGTAGGAATCCAAACAGAGATAAAACAAATAAATTTTTATTTACAAAATAAGATTAAAAATCAAGAACTTCATCCTTGCACTGCACACTACACTAGTCACTATGTCTTCAATTTACTTGTAGCATGTTTGGTGACTGTTTGACTCCCTTTTTTTCGTTTATTTGACTTTCCTGCTTAGTTTAGCAGAAGCATATCGCTGTCAAGTGGAAATAGAAATCAAACCATAAGTAGACAAAAATCAGTCAGCAATTGAATGTGCCAAAAAGCAAAAGAAAAAAGGATCAGATGAGAAGGCAAGAAGTGTGGAAAATGCACATAGTTGCAAATACAGAAAACTTTTGGAACAATCTCATGTTGATCAGGACCAAATACAGGAATGGTTAAGAAGAGGCGAATTTAAGGCAAAAGATAAAAGGTTAATACTGGCAGCCAAGGATCGTGGACTATGTACACATTGGTCCACAAAGTCCATTGAACATGTGGGAGAAACAGACAAATGTAGATTTTGTAAAACAGAATTGGAAACAGTCGCACATGTTGTTGCTGGGTGTGATACACTAATGGCAGAAGGACTGTACACTGAAAGGCATAATAATGAGGCAAGACCATTGCAGTGGAGAATGTATACACATTATAATACTGAAGTAGCTGAGAAGCACTAGAAATGTGAGCCACAAGGCATTACAGAAAATGATGAGGTTTATTAACATGGAATCACCCATAGCCTACAACTGAAAAAAATGATGCAAGAAAACTAGATATAGTAGTCCAGTAAAATGATACAAAAGTCACAATGATCACTGAAATTGAAATTGCTACACCCAGTGACTTCAGTGTCTTGCATACAGAGATACACAAAGTCATAAAAGCACCAACCAGGATTTACAGGCAGAAACAAAGGTGATGTGGAATTAGAGTACACAGACAGTTCCAACAGTAGTAGGTGCAATGGGTCTCATAAAAAAGAATTTACAATCATACTTAAATATGTTGCCAGTACATGTAATTCCATATAAATTGCAGAAGGAGTCTGTCCTGGACACATTGCGGGTACTGCGAAGAGCACTTCTGGCTAACATCAAAGATTGAAACAATCCTAATTTCAAGAACTTTAATCATACTTTGACTTAGGAATGGGACCCATTCCCATCATGGTATTAGAAACATAAAAGACTTGGAGAAATTAAGTTCATCTGAAGCCTTGTAAGCTAGTCAGAGATCACCTTGTAGAAGTCTGTATGAAACTAAGAATGCAGATAAAGCTTTAGGGTGTTCTGCTTAGGACACAAAACTCAGGCTCTTGATTTCATTTCTGAAGAAATGTTGCAGTCTTTCAAGTTGGGCTATGAGTTTGAGCAGATACACATTAAAGGGAGAATTAAATTCAATTATGGACCAATAGGGGAGGACTGGAGAGGAATGGTAACATCCCTGGATGTAGAATACATATCTTTGGTAATCAGCTGGTCTAAGCAGAAAGATTTTTGAATGACTGTAAAGATGCAGTGATTGAATTAGAGCTCATTGTCTTCAAAAATGCACAGATCCCTATTAACTATGCTGATTTTGAGAGGGGTGTCCTCTATGTGGTAGATATGTGGATGTTTGTCTTTACTAAAAGATACAATACTACATCTGTTTGCATTTAACCTTAAACATCATCCTGGCACCATGTGTTTGCAAACCCTCTTATAGGATCTGGGAGTCCTCATAAGAGATGATGATAGTTCCAAGTTTACAGTCACACTTAATCAGCCACAGATCACTGAAATCACCTTGGACACAAGAAAAATAGATACCACATAGAAATGGCTCAAGTATAGAGCCCCATGTACCTCACTAGAAATGAGCCTTTCAAAGGAGATTGTGCTCCCAAACCTGATTTGATGAGCTCTGTCTGTGAGCCAGTTTGCCATCCAATAGGTTATAAATGGATTTACATTTAGTTTTTTTAGGTTGTCTATAATATCCACATGTGGTACAGTGTCAGAAGACTTTGCCAGATCAAGGTACTCTGCATTTGCTGTTTTGTCTTTGTCTAATATCTCAGTGTGGTTTTCAAAAATGTTCACTAAATTAAGCGGTCAGGATCTACCCTTCACAAACCCAAACTGGTTTGGCATAAGAGGCTGTAAGTTGCCATTATCTTTGTTAATGAGGCCTATAATGATACATTTGATTGTCTAGCGGATAATTGGGGGGGGGGGGGCATATTAGTCTATAGCTTTGAAAATGAAGGGATATACTGTAGGAACTGAATGCAGGTTCAGGAATGGGTCTGTGAGACCGTGTTTCATATGACAAGGAAATACTCAGGCACATTGTCAAGTTCCATTCAGCTATTTTTTTGTTTCTTTTTACCTTGGAAAAAGCCTTTACAGTTTTCCTGGAGGTGATCTTGGGGGGTGCAGACAATAAATCAAGTGAGCAAAATCACAGTGGGGAAGGAGAGGAAAAATCAGAACTAAATGTATCTGCTAATGTATTTGCTATGCCCTCAGGTTTGCATGTACAATACTGTCATATATCAACTTGGTGCAATGCTGTGCATTGTTCCTAAGATATTTTTATTTGTTACTTAGCTTTGGTGAATTTTGATTTTATTTCTAAGTTCTTTGTTTAATTTCTTGACCTTCATTTTTCGAACATTAAGTTACCATTGTTTCCCTTAAGAATGAGTATTTTTTTCCTTTGTTATATAGTTTATTCATACCAGGGATCCAACATAGGGATAATTCCTTAATCCAGCATTATATTTGAGTTTATAATGGATCAGAACTGATATAGGCACTGAAATGAGCACAGAAGCTCTCTAAAAACGGCAGCTTTGTTGGTTACTGAGTTCTCAAGGGTAGGGGGACTTTTGAACCAAATCAGGTCATCAGTTGGCTGTAACATGTTTTCCTTTCAGAAATCTCTAAAGAAAGTAGGGCTTGAAGGCATATTTGGTTGAGTCCTAATACTGAATGGCAAAGCATAACATAAGAAATGCTTCAAGCAATATGACAGCAAAAAAAAAAAAAAAAAAAAAAAAAACACAAATAAAAACAAACAAAAATCTGCTTCAGTTGTGAATGAGTCTGCTGGCACAATTAAAACCAAGAGGCATGCATCTCAGCAACCATCATTTTGTTTATGGTGTGGTTGTCAGCATTACAAAAAGCCTTAGCCAACAGTTAACAGAGAGTGTGAAAATTGGAGGTAGCCCAACCATTTATGTTAGATGAACAGGTTGTTAACCTAAACTACCCACAGGACTGCATGGGATGTGTGAATGGTTGCATGCAAATATGCAAGTGTCCTGTGATACAGACTTTGTAATGCAGAACATACCTATAATATCTCCCTGAGCACATTATTTATTTTATTTATTAAGTGGGTAAGACCTACTGGGGAAGGCCTGTGAGCACTGATTTGTTAATTGACATGCTGATAGTCACAGAGAGCAAGGACAGACTGCAGAAACTCAACTCAGGACTACAGGATGACACCTGTTAGTAGTTCATGTCCTTAAGCCTCTGTGAGATACTATTTGAACTAAAGTACAACCCTTACATTAAAGAAGATACTCTATAGTTATATGGCATTGCTTCACAGCACATGTACTGTTAATTGGTGGCTTGTTATTGTATGAACTAGTGCTTCAAGAGGGTAACTGCTGCTGTCAGTGCAGTAGCATTGTGTGATAAGACTATGTGCAACATTCAGACAACTAATAGTATCTACATGGACCAAAATCAACATGAGACTATTCCAGCTTACTCTTCTTTCCTTACTGAGCATGAGGGTCAAGTGGACAATGTGCACACAGATAATGATCTTATTCTCAACACTAATAATTCCACCTGTCAGAGATGTAAATATCAAATTACTCTGGGGCTTCCTTCTCATTTAACAACTTAACCTATGAGCCAAAATGTCTTATGCTGAAGCTCCCAAAGCCTCCTAGATACAAGAATATTAAGTCTCAGCAAAAAATCAGGCCACTCATCTACCTCTTTATCATACCTCCCAGCCATACCGAATTACTCGGTAAAGAACGAGTTTTGGGGTCCAAATAATGGGGTGCCACGATTCCCAAGTGGCACCCCTTCACTTCTGATTTTTTTCCAGCTTTATTTTTGAATTTTCTTTCATTTGCGCTTTTGAGCTGACATCATCACATGTGCAATAACATCAGCTCTGTCAGCCTGTCGGAATTGAGTTATTGAGAGCTTATTTCAAATTCCATCTGTTTGAACGCGCACGAGGTTCCAGGATCGGCAGGAGAGTTTATGGAGTTGTTGCTGTTTATTGTCCTATTGAGAATGGGGATCTGCAAGAGTTGATTGTAATTTTCCTGCCTGCTAGCTAGCGAATGGAGTGCAGAGCTCAGGTACTGTTTTCACTTAGTGAACGGAATGCAGAGATCAGATATTGTTTTCACTTAGCAAACGGAGAGTTCAGGTACTGTTTTCAATTTTGAAGTGAGTGCAGAGCTCAGATACTGTTTTCACATAGTGAACAGAGAGCTCAGGTACTATTTTCACTTTTGAAGTGTGTGTGTGTGTGTGTGTGTGTGTGTGTGTGTGTGTGTGTGTGTGTGTGTGTGTGTGTGTGTGTGAATTTTCCTGCCTGCTAGCTAGTGAATGGAGTGCAGAGCTCAGGTACTGTTTTCACTTAGCGAATGGAATGCAGAGCTCAGATAATGTTTTCACTTTTGAAGTGAGTGCAGAGCTCAGATACTGTTTTCACTTAGCAAACAGGGAGCACAGGTACTGTTTTCACTTTTGAAGTGTGTGTGTGTGTGTGTGTGTGAAAATGCCTCCAACGGAATATATCTGGTGGTGAGAGATACTCAGGCTCAAACCCTGTACCTTGGGTACAGGTAAAAAGAGCCTAACATCCCTAGCCACCACTTGCAAATTCATGCTTCATATTTTTGTTCTTTTCCTCATTAAATCTATGGTTTTCAGGATTTTGGCATTTGAATTTCAGACTTCATATTCTTCCAAAAATAAATGGTAACACAAAACCTTTTATAATAGCAATTTTCTAAGTTTATAAGACCAGTATTTGAAATGTGTTCCTATTTTGGGGCTGTATTCTCCCATTATTGGCTTTGTCCATGTTTTTTGTGTTTAAGAGGTTGAGAGCTTTGGTGAGAAGTGAGAAGTGAATTCACTAAATGATAGACATTTAAGTTTCAGTCTTACTGTCTTTCAGGAAACTGCTGATTTGGTTTAGTGGTATGTTGCTCTGACTGTAGTGCATAGGGTTCAGGGCTCAACACTTTGTAGTGAAATGCATGGTGGTAACAGAACATTTTATTCAAGCAACTTTCCAAAATTACACAAGCAATGTTAAAAATGTGTCCCTGTTTTTTGGCCTTTTGCCCCCCCCCCCCAATTTAAAATAAGTGCAAGAAGCTGTACAAGATGCCTATGGCTTACAGTGCTGTCATTCTATTTATATATATATATATATATATATATATATATAGAGAGAGAGAGAGAGAGAGAGAGAGAGAGATTGTGTATGTGTATGTAGAGGTAGACTTTTATCATGGAAATGTTCTGAAAAGGGCAGTTTTGTCATTATTGGTTCATGCGTTTTCTTTCATTGCCTACTGGAAAAAATATTTACACACTAAATTTAAAATGCACTCTAACTTAAGTCTAACAAGTGTGCTGTATTATACAAGGAATATAATTTAATAAAGTCAGGAAGATGTATCAAAGAACGCATGTATGTTTCTTGTTTTGTTTGCAAGTGGCCTCTGATTTGAAAACAGCCCAAAGGTAATCTTTATCCGCCACTGGCCAGATGCATTTTCTTTGGATGTGGTGTGGATTTCAATTCTGTTTCAATGAATGTGAGTTTCAAGGGCAGAGAAGTTTTAATGCCAAGTCTATTTTCAATGTGAGACAGTATTGCTTTGTTTAGTAGATATCTATTATTGTTTGCGCATTGTGCTATAAAATGTAAAAATAAAATCCAAATAATCATTGTAACTGTAAAGCAGTATGCACAGATTAGTGTTTCTGGTAAATGAGGTGAAATAGCCAGGTAATGGGACACTGGAATGACTGCAGGGGGACTCTGGTGCAATATTTTAGTTCTGTTCTTCAGTTTGCATTTGAAAGTTGGTATCCCACAATTCCAGTGGAGTGGGTGGGGTTGTGTAATTATGTATGCACATTTTACGTTAATCAGTATACAGATTTGTAACTATTTTTCATGGGCCTTGTCCAGATTTTTGATGTTTCCAGGTTGAGAGGTATGCTCAATATATTTACCAAAAAGAGCTACCAGATCAAAACCACACATAATCTAACAGTTCAAACAACTGCAGTGACAGAAACATTTTAACAGGTAGCTCTATTGTCAGACACAATGACTCATCAATCATAAGGCCAGACAAGGAGCATGTTACAGTGAGTTGTTTTTCAGGCACCACGATTTCTGACATTACACAAGGTCCCTATGTGCCTTCACTCCTGATACATATAACTATGATATGGTAGTGATATATGCAGGACTGAATGACTGGAGGGGTAAAACCCTGAGGGATATACAGAGAGATGTATCAGAACTTTCTATGTATGTTACAAATGCAGATAAGACACTGGTCTTGAGTGTAATCCTTCCTTCACCTTGCATGATGCCTAGATATAAAGAAAAGTTAATTGGTTTCAGTAATTGATTGTACACAGACAACCATCTCCTCCTACCTGTTTTCTGTCTTCTTTCGCCTTTTCCCGGTTAGGGGTCGCCACACCGGAAACTCCAGTCTGCTAATGATTAGCAGTAGATTTTTACGTGCTGGCTTGCCGGGCCTAACGCACAACCTTCAACAAAGGAATGCCCATTCACGTATTTCAACACACAGAAGACGCTCTGAGAATTGAACGTGCAACGTGTAACTGTGAGGCGACAACACTACCGCAGCACCACCACCGCAGTTCTCCTCCTACCACCAAACACTAATACATGCAAGAGATGCAATTATACAGCCAAACTGGAGGCTAAGCTCTCTCAACCCAAGACTGGATCAGACAGTCAAGAAGAGAAGGGAAATACTTGCATCACACCACCAGTCTCACATAGACCCATTAAACCAGCACCGACAAAAAACACACATAAATACACAAAAACATACTCGAAGGCTCTAAATAAAAATCTGCAAAAGCAACAGAGACCTCCAAAGCAGACATCCAAGCAACCTCCACCCCCAAACACAAACCATGAAACACATACTTCACAAAGCCAGTGTGCCACACAATCACAGCCCTTAAGGCAAAATAACATACCCAACACACTAGTAATAGGTGTCTCTATAGTCAGGCACACTGACGTCCCACTCACTAGGTTGAACAAGGAGAAGGTTACTGTTAGCTGCCTGTCGAGTGCCAGAATCCGCCACATAACACAAACACTCAGGTCACTCCAGAACAAGTAAAAAGATGACTCTGTCATTGTCCATGTTGGTGTGAATGACCTGAGTTGTACCTCCCTACACTACATGAAAAGAGACATGGAAGAGCTCTCTGATCACGTAGCCTAGGTCGGTATGACCTTGACCCTGAGTAGCATCCTGCCCTCACCAAGAATGATACCACAGTATAAAGAAAAAAATATCAATTTCAGCAATTGGCTAAGTTTCTGGTGTCATTCAAAGGGGATCCAGTGTCTGTCTGCTTGGGATGACATGCTCAACAAGCCATGCTGCTGTGCTAGAGATGGCTTGCACCTGTCACCCTTAGGCTTTTGAATACTGACCAAGGCTCTTACCACCCCCATAGTGCCTTTTTTAGGCAAGGCTCAAAAGACAAGCCCACTGTCGTAAATAGCAGAAGTAACAAAAAACTGAGGGTAATGCTACTCAATGCCAGAAGTCTAAACCTCAAAATGCACGCACTCGAGGCACTCCTCAGTATGGAGAAAATCAATATATGTGCAGTAAAAGAAACCTGGTTTAAGGCTCCAGAGAGCACCCCAGCACTACCAGGCTACAACTCATACCATACATTTCGGGCACAGAACCCGGACCAAATGCAAAAGACGGGGGCATATCCATATTTATCAAGGATACCCACACCTCCAGGTTAGTGGCACAGCACGATGCTTCAGAGATCATCCACGTGCAACTAGCAATGGGCAAAACTGCAATTCAAATTGCAGCTTGCAACAGATCACCCACCATGTCCCAGGACCCCCATTCCACATTTCTGGAAACACTGGGAAACATAAAGGTCCTACCAAACACCCTAATATTGGGTGATTTCAATTACCCAAACATTAACTAGGAGAACTACTCAAGTACTAACTCCCTTGCCCAATATTTCCTAGAATTTATAAACTCAAACACCCTGGATCAACTGGTCAACACTCCCACCAGAGGTGACAACATATTGGACCTGGTCATTACCAACATGGGCGACTGGTGTTCCACACCTGAGGTCAACCTCTTGCTGGTTAGATCTGACTATAAACAAATCACTCTGGATATCCACATTCTGCCCCCACCCCTGGTCAAGGAAACACCGTGAAAAACTTTTCAAAAGCAAACTTCACATTACTTAAGACCGAGGTGGAAAGTTTCAAAGCCCCCATGCTAAAGGATAACACTGTCCAAGCTGCAAAACCTTTACTAATGCATTCTACGGGCACCTACAAGAATGCATGGATTATGCTATCCCAAGCAAAATCAAGACTCAATCCTCCATGAAAAGGAAACCAGTCTGGAGGACCCCTGCCATAAACAAGCTATACAACAGAAGGAGGAAACTAGTACAGAAAAGAGTAAAATCCCAAGAAGGGAAGACATCCCTGATCAGTATCGGCAAGAAACTATGATCCCTCATAAAATCATCCAAAGATAGCTTCGAAAGAAAAATTGCCAAGGACTCCAAAGATAACCACAAGGCATTCTTTAGCTATGTCAAGAATCTAAGTGGCAATGCTCAGATCTGCTCAGAGTTAGTGCAGAATGGCACAAAATACACTGAACCAACCAATATCACCAACATCCTGGCAGAGAGGCTCAGTGCAAACTTCATCCCCCTCTCACCTCCAAAAGGGCCCATAACCATACCAGAAGAATGTAGAGCCCCTGAAATTACAGACACTCAGGTTAAAACAGCCCTAATAAAAACCCAAAAACACAGCATCAATGGGACCATACAGTGTCCCAGGCTGCATCCTACATGAGCTCAAAGACGAACTAACCCCTCACCTAAACACATTGTTCAGACTCAGCCTCTCCACAGGCTATGTACCATATAGTGGTGCACAGCAATGGTTATTCCACTCCACAAAGGTGGAGCCACAACAGACCCCTGGAACTATTGTCCTATAAGCCTGACTAGCTTGGTCTGCAAGGCTATGGAGCGCATCATCATGGAACTCATTAACAGAGACATTGGGAACCTCCAAACACTGGACCCTACCTAGTTCAGCTTTGTTAAGGACACATCATGCCTCCTAAACCTGGTGGACTTCTTTGAGACAGTTACCAAGGCTATAGACGAGGGAAAGGTGGTACACACAGCCTACCTAGACCTCGCAAAGGCCTTTGACACCATTCCCCATTATGGTATTATAGACAAGCTTACCAGCCTGAACATAAACCCCTAAGTTACAAGATGGGTTGCCAACTGGCTCATGGACAGAGCCCACATGGTGAGAGTTGCGGGAACTAGGTCCGACTCTAAATTGGTTACAAGTCGTATTCCCCAAGGCTCAGTCCTAGGACCCTCCTGTTCGGCATATACTTATCAGAGGTACATTCAAGCACAGGAGGACTATGGCTGACCAAGTTCGCAGACGACTGCAGACTAGGGGCTATAATTGACTCTCCGGCTGACACAGACATCCTCCAAAAGGGTCTCACTCAGACGGATACCTGGTGTCAAAATCATGGCCACAATCTAAATGCCAAAAAGTTCAACACATAAATTCCACCTCACTAGGGGCAAAAATCACTAATAAAACCAAAAAAAAAAAAAAACGTGGAAAAAAACAGCACAGTGGTAGGAGAGAGAACCAGCTTTATTCGTGACTAAGCGCTTTCACCTTCAAATCCTAGGCATCATCAGAGTCACTAAACATACACATCACTTCCTTTTTATAATAAAATGCACATAACATCATCAGAGTCGCTCAACATACACGTTACTTCCTATTTATATTGAAAGGCACATGACATTAGACATATAAAAACTCAATCATTGCAATTCTGATTTAAAATCCTATGCAATACAAATTGTATTGAATATAAAACCTGTATCAAACATATTAAAAATACTAGAGTAGTTTATAAACCTCCCTTTTAACATACTTGAGAAACGCACACTGGTTGAATTAAATATTAAAAGACTTCCATTTAAGAAGAGGTACAATAGAAATATTGTCATTAATACCTGGGGAATTTTTTGTATTTAGTGTCAATTGCCATTTTGTTCTCTTAGTTCTAAAGTCACTTTAGTATTGCCACCTCTTCCCCCTTTTCCTCACTATGTCAATAATGAAAAAAAGAAACCTCGTAAAATTCTGACATATGACAGAATGTCTATACAAGGTGCTACTTGTCTTCTTATTTTTAATGTCCCTTACATGCTCTGCAATTTTATCTTTCAATCTCCGTATGGTTTTACCAACATAGAATGCCGAGCATATGGAACATGTTGCTAAGTATACAACACTTGTAGTGTTACTTGTTCCCCTACCAGGACATAGCAAAGTGCGGGGGTAGCAATCTACAACTACATAAGAGCCATCATTGATATACTTGCAATAATTGCAAGAACTGCACTTGTACATCCTAGAAACATGCCCCCTGTCCTGATCTATCTCTCGCAATTCAAGGAGATCCTTGAAATTACTTCCTCTACTGTATACCACCTTTGGTGTTACACCTAACTTCTGTTTAAGATCATCATCAAAGAAATTTTTCCAAGCAGTGTTTAAAATACTGACAAGCCTGGGGCAGTCCTGATTGTACTTTAATACCATAACATTATTACCCACCGCATGTTTCTTACCGGAGTCAACCACGTTAGATTCCAATGATAAAATTGGTCGATAGAGTGTAGACCTCTTTCCCCAGATCTCTCTCTTGTCTTGTCTATTGTCTGTATAGTTACTGATACTTAGTTTAAATGTAAAGACAGCACTCTCTCCACACCTGGGTTTTGCATTTTTGTCTTCAGACCTTATGGCAGTTGTAGTGCAGTCTTCATATTTGCCCTCTGTTATAAAAGGTGTCCAAGTCACCACACCACACCATAAGACAAAATCCCTTCTGGAAAGTCATGCACCCCCATATCAGATGATACAATTCCTTATGTGAGGTCCTGGGGGGGGGTTAAATACAAGCTTATCAATATGATCAGTTTTTTCTTCCATTGCCACATACGGACCCAAAATATGTTTTCCTCTTCAATACTTCAGCCCCCTTCATATGCTATCTGGACATGAGTGAATCCCCCCAATTAACTACAGCAAGACAGTGCATTACTCTGGGAAAGAAATAGGGGTTTCCTGTAAACATACAAACATGTGATTTAACTTTTTTAAATAAACCAGAAAACTGCAGCAGAACATTAACTCATCCTCCCCTAGTAATTTCCTACTGCACTCTACTTTTCTTAAATCTCCAAACCCCTTACCCACATCTTCAATCTATCGCTCATAACAGGAATAATTTATCCATTTTTTAAGCACTCCATGTTTATCCCAATCCCAAGGACTTCCTCAATCAAGTTTCAAAAAGACTATAAAACAAGTAACATCCATGGTATCCCTAAAGTCTCAATCAACCCACTAAACCAGTATAGTGGGTCCAAAAACAAAACAGTGTAAGAAACTTCTCTGTGTGGAAGATTTTCAATCTATATATATATATATATATATATATATATATATATATATATATATATATATATATATATATCTAGCTAATCACTGTATATTAATCAGATCAGATAATGGTAGTAGAAGTAGAGAACTTAAACTCACCCTAAGTAAAAAAACAATAAAAAATATATAATTTGAAATATTATACAGAATTACTAAGTATTCAAAAGTAATCCAAGCAGTACACAGGCACGTGATCCAAATAAAACAAAAATAACAGAATAATAGTTTCCTCACAAGCTTTATAAGTGTGTGTGTATATATATATATATATATATATATATATATATATATATATATATATATATACACACTTTTTATCAGGTAAGGGAGTGGTTTATTGTGCTGTAAAACACAGTGTATTCATATATATGTTAATTTCACATCCCTTCCCCCATCATCCAAGACAATACACTGCATGTCTGGAAATATATAAACCTTAGACCATTTGGCAATCAAAAAAATATATATAAATATATACATATACATTTTGTGTGTAAAAAATCCATTGTGCAGATCATATTCAATTTCCATAACCTATTGTTAACACAGATTGCTTTCGTCCTTTTAGACTTCTAATGGTCTGTGTAACTAAAAACTAAAAACTATCTACAAAAATATTATTGTATAATTAGTATTGTTATTACACATCATTTTGAATAAAGTGAAAAAAAGAATAAGAAAAAGAAAAAAAGTATGATGATAGAAACAAAATATACACTTCAATTAAAATAATTTAACATGGTATTTGTTTACAGGAAGGCCAGGAACATTAGAAGTTTTGTTGAATTTAAATTTAGACTATAGTGAAGACAGAATATAGTGTAGCTAGATAGATATGTGCTGTTTTACTGCATACAGTAGATATAGAGTAGTGCTTTTTTTCTATTTGATGCTTTTATGTTAGTCTACATAAGTCATATTATTGTGTTGTTACATACTGAAGATCAAGTGTCCTTTTCTTTATACCCTGTTTTCTTGGTAACATGTAATACTGTATTTCATTCTGTCTTACTTTATATACTGCTCTGCTCTCTGAGCCCAGGAAGTAGCTGAAAAGGGTCAACAGACCAGTCCAGTTACCTGGTTAACAAATAGTAAATAAATAAATGTTACTCATTTACTAGGGTTAGTTAGCCCGTTAACATTCCACAATATTACCAAATACCTCTTGAGATTAAGAGAAAATATATCAAGCCATGCTGGAAAAGCATTGCTTACCCATCCTCTGTATCATCACTGGGCAATTCAAACAAATACATAAGATTGCCCCCAAACAACATTAAATGGTACAAATGCACTGCCACTATTCAGCCATGCAAAAGTATTCCTCCCAAATATAACTGTAAACCTAGAACCAAAAAGTGTTTGTAATTAAGTATAATATTACTAAAATTACTATTTACAGTACCTAATGAGATCAATTGCTTCCAAAATGAAGTTATAAAGACACAATTAAGATGGAAGTATAATACTTGCTTGCTTTGTGCTACATGGTGCAACTCCAGGAAAAGCATTGTTTCCCTCATAACAAGTCTATATAATATCACCTGCCCCCCCCCAACATCCTTTGCATATATAACAGCAAATAATTTGGCCCTTTTGATAATTAAACATATCCCTTAAAACATGCCAAAATTGCTTCCTAGTACTAATTCCATTAGCTTGTCCCTTTCGAAGGAAACTTCATGTTTAATGGAATGTCTTGTACCTCCAAAAATAAACTGATTAAACCATCTGATCAGGCTGCTTGAGCATGTGGGTCTAATTAGACAAAATAGTGCACTAAAATTAAATCATGCACTGCAGAATAACTTGTAAAGTTCTAAGTCATACAATGTATTTGTACTACTGTGTCTTTATATTTAGACAAAAATCTGTATCAGTTTGAAATGAATTGCCAGTACTGCATGAGTAAGCTTATTCATCAGGAAACATGTCTCACTTAAACCTGAGGGGAGTTGTGGAGTGAATCACCTGGTGCACTGTTGCCCAGGCTACTACCACTGCTGCTTTATGCCTTTCTTACATGTGCCAGTAGAATAATAGCACAGCCATGTGATCTTTGATACTTACAGTAGTTGCATCCCCAGTCAGTCTGCATCAGAATCTTGTGGTTCATTCTTTTTGGCTAACAAAAATAGACAAGTTCTTTAATTTAGTTTCTGCAGCCCTCAGATGTAGCAAAGGAAGAGGTGACACTAGGAACAGAAACCCTTAGTATCACTGGGTAGAGCAGTTTGAATCTCCATCTGTTCTGCCTGCATTGATGGACAGCAGGGTCAAAAGTTGCCACCTCTTTTTCTTGTTTCTGTATAGAAATCATGACTGTAAGTGACTCACTGCCCATTTATCTGAAGCTGCTTACCCAGATACGACTACAGAGTGGACAACACTCTTTCCTTTGAACTGTATATACCCAACATTACAATTGTAGGATGAGCCCTCACTGACTAAGGGAGAAAGACCAAGCGTACAAATTTCATGATGCAGCATATATCAGTGGGTTAATTAACCCTAAACCTCTTTCCTCTTTATTTACATACAAAACTCCTCTTTTTACTAGGTTTAATCTAGAACCCAAATTAAATGAAACAATATCTGAAATGATTCCTTTTCAAATACTGTTGGCAGCATAAACACATTTTCTAAGTATGCTATTTTCCCATCAGTACTGTTTTATCAAACAAGTCTTTTGTCTGAATGATAATTTAGATGCTCTCCAAAAAGACAGGTTTGTTTTATTTCTTCTATTGTTGTTTCCCGCTGAATTCTACTTACATCTTTATTCCCAAATGTTTTACCCAACACAAAAGTTTCATTCATTGTAAAATATATACTGCTATATTTACGACATTGCCTAAACTTTTATTTTCTCTTTATTTAAAACCACCCCTATCACCTCTAGACACTCATTTGTGCAATGTATTACTTCTTTTATCCAAAATTTTATTTTTTTGCAATTATTATAATGTCATCTGCATATATTAACAGAACTGGAATTCTTAACTCTTCAGGTGTTATACAGTGGATATAAAAAGTGTACACACCCCTGTTAAAATGCCAGGTTTTTGTGATCTAAAACAATGAGACCACAATAAATAATTTCAAAACTTTTCCCACCTTTAATGTGACCATAACCTGTACAATTCAATTGAAAAACAAACAAATCTGTTAAGGGAAAAATATAAAAAAATAAAAAACATACAATAAGCTGGTTGTATAAGTGTGCACACCCTTAAACTAATACTTTGCTGAAGCACCTTTTGATTTAATTGCAGCATTCAGTCTTCTTGGGTAGGAGTCTAATTAGCATGACACATCTTGACTTGGCAATATTTGCCCACTCTTCCTTGCAAAAGCGCTCCAAATCTGTCAGATTGTGAGGGCATCTCTTGTGCATAGCCCTCTTCAGGTCATCCCACAGATTTTCTATTGGATTTAGGTCTGGGTTCTGGCCAGGCCATTCCAAAACTTTAATTTTCTTCTGGTGAAGCCATTCTTTTGTTAATTTGGATGTATGCGTGGGGTCATTGTCATGGTGAAAGGTGAAATTCCTCTTCATCTTCAGCTTTCTAGCAGATGCCTGAAGGTTTTGGGCCAAAAGTGACTAGTATTTTGAACTGTTCATAATTCCTTCCACCTTGACTAAAGCCCCAGTTCCAGCTGAAGAAAAGCAACCCCAAAGCATGATGCTGCCACCACCACCATGCTCCACCATGCTTCACCATGGGGATGGTGTTCTTTTGGTGATGCGAAGTGTTGTTTCTGCATCACATGTACCTTTTGGAATTGTGGCCAAAAAGTTCAACCTTGGTCTCATCAGACCATAACATATTTTCCCACATGCTTTTGGGAGACTTGATGTATTGTTTTGCAAATTTTAGCCGGGCCTGGATGTTTTTCTGTCTAAGAAAAGGCTTCCGTCTTGCAACCCTACTCCATAGTCCAGACATATAGTGAATACGGAAGACTGTTGTCACATGTAGTACACAACCACTGCTTGCCAGAAATTCCTGTAGCTCCTTCAGTGTTGCTGTAGGTCTCCTGGCAGCCTCCCTGACCAGTTTTTGTCTTGTCTTTTTATCAGTTTGGAGGGATGTCCAGTTCTTTGCAACGTCACTGTTATCCCATATTTCCTTCACTTTTTGATGACTGTCTTCATGCTGTGGAAATTCTTTTGTACCCTTCTCCTGACTGATACCTTTCAACAATGAGATCACTTTGATGCTTTGTAAGCTCTCTGCAAACCATGGCTTTTGCTGTAGCAGGCAACTGAGTAAATGTCAGGAAAATCCTACTAGGAAAATTAAAATTTATTTGGGGTTAATCAGAGTCTCTTTAATTGATGGCAGGTGTGTACCCAAGAAGACTGAATGCTGTAATTAAATCAAACGGTGCTTCAACAAAGTACTAGTTTAAGGGTGCGCACACTTACACAACCATCTTATTGTATTTTTTTTATTTTTTTATATTTTTTCCCCTAACACATTTGTTTGTTTTTCAATTGAATTGTACAGGTCACATTAAATGTAGGAAAAAGTTTTGAAATGATTTAGTGTGGTCTCATTTTTTTATATCACAAAAACCTGGCATTTTAACAGGGATGTGTATACTTTTTATATCTACTGTATACCCTGCTTCCTTCATTTTGTAATTTACTATACATACCATCACACTCATAACTTATACAAAGAGTATACAGCTCATTCGACATTCTAGTCTTATACCACTCTGCATATGTACCTCTTGGCTTAACCAGCCATCTACAAGTATTTTTACTTTATTATTACTATACGCTGACATACAAAATTTCCTTTCTCACTTATATTATATTCTTTTATTATTACCTATAAGATTTCATGTCCAATTACATCAAATGCCTTATTAAAGTCTCCTATCATGATTTTCTTTTCTTCTTTTATATTCATAATATCATCTACAATTTCTCTATCATTAATAATTCTTGACAACTCTTCCCCTTTATACTATATATATATATATATATATATATATATATATATATATACACTATCTTCTATAATATTTTCCATTCTAGTTCGAAATCTATTTTGTATTATTTTCATAAAGATCTTATAGTCATTATTATTCAATATTATCGGTCTGTTCTACCTTCCTTCTTCAATATGAATTAAAGTATTCCACTACTCAATTTTTTATACATAAAACCTTCATTTAACCATTAATTGAAAATCTTTAATATTTTTTTTGCCAATCTCTTAAACTTTTATACATTTCATACCTTATTTCATCTGGTCCTGCAGCTGAATCTAAAATTACTTTTCCTAACACTTTATATAGATCATTTAAAAAAAATCTCCTTTTCCAACTTTTTATTTTCTTTTTCTGTTAACTTTTTTACTTTCCATGTTTTTTCACTACCTTTGTTTTTTTCTTCAAACATTTCTTGTACATAATGTACTGCAGTATACATAATCTTTTCCTGAGCTCTATTTCTCCTTTTACAATGTTTATTTCTCTCATTACACTACCATCTTCCTTTACCAGTCTGCTTAAATAACTCAATACTTCTTCTCTTTTTCCTTGTAAAACTATTTTTGTTTATATAACAATTCTTGTAATTTTCTTAATTTCTTTCATATAATTGTTATATTTTCTTTTACATTTTTCTTCCTCTACTTTTTTCACATCATATTGCCTTTATAAAAAAACATTTTTTTTATTTTCTTTAAATATCATCCACAATTCGGACCATTTTTTAAATAAAATGTTCCCATAGTAATATGATCTTTCCACAACCAAATTACAAATATCTTTCCTCCCTCATTCCATGCTTTCATCCTTTTTATTCCTTGGCCTATTTTTACATATTCCTTGTCTCCCTTTATCTCTAGACATATTGCAAGATGATCACAAAATCCTATTTCAACTACCTCCTCTTATCCTATAACTAAACCTGCTGATACTATAAAATAATCTATTTCAGTTCTATACATAACCCTTTTGTAAGTCCATGGATTTTTGCCACAAAGTTTTAACTTACTACATGTTATAACTTCTAATATTTTCCTTATATCATTTCCTTTTCTAGAGGACACAGAATTCTTAACCTCATTCCTACAAATATGGTTGCCTTTTGAACTCTTTCTCTTAAATCCACATTAAAGCCTCCTGTTATTATGATAGTCATATCTAATATTACATGGTCTAAATCTAATGAAATAACATTTCCCATTATTTACAATTAATATAAGCATATCATTTTGCAGTTCTATATACTTGTTCTATGCATTTTAAATCTACAATGGTTAATCTTCCCATTTTTGCTAAAGTTGCATCTAATATCTTTACTGTATTTCTACAAAATATGGCTATTTTAGAACATTACTCATTTCACAAATTCCAGATTATCTTTCCTTCCCATAGTTTATCTGTAATCTTTCTTCATTTGATAAAAATCTTGTGTCTTCTAATATAATTACATCCACATCACACATATTATACCACTCCAAATTCCTTATTCTAGCCTAGCTTATCTAATCTGGTCAGCAAAGCATAAATAAAATAAATAACAATAAAATGCCCACAGCTCTGCTATCAAGGAGTTACATACATGCTTTAATCTCAGACAGGCAGTGATTGGTGCTCACCAGGGCACTGGCAATTTTGCTAAAGCAGTCAAAACGCATGTCCGTGACCTTTTCCATCTCCAAAAGTATGCATCTTATCTGACTCTCCATATAACTCAATATGGCAGAGTTGATTTTCTTACATTCCTCCATTATATTTCAAAGGAGGTGTGAAGATATGTGAAGTCTGCCAGCCTAGCTAGATAGAATTTTGTAGATAATTCTGTCATTTGTAAATATTAATATAAGTGACATGCTTGTTCTCTTAAATGGAAGAAAATGGTGTTAAATGTTGAATGTCAAAAATGTAACAACAGTGCATTCTGCTGGAAGAAAGCTGATAAATCAAGCCTTGTATGACTATTTGATCTCAAACTCAGAGCCGTAGTGTCTGAACTAGCGGATTCTTTCTATTGTTTTGAGACCAGAGTTAATTGCTAGGTTTTACATATATAATGCCTTTAATTACTGTGGTTTCCTGACCAGGTGAAAGCTTACTAAGAAATGTAAATGTAGAGTTTCTGTTAGCCTGGGAAACCAGAGAATTGTTAAGAATGATGTAATCTAAAATGAGTCAGCAGGATGTATTATCAATTTAAAGGAATTTCTCAGAGACACAGAGAGATCATTTTGAAGTTTGTCTAAAGCTGACAACAACTCACCAGTACTCTACTTTTGCTCTATCTTCTTCTACTTCTTCTTCTTCCTTCGGCTTTTCCCGGTTAGGGGTTGCCACAGCGGATCACCTGTCCGCTCATGAGTGGCAGTGAAGTTTTACAGTGTCAAGTTGCCAGCTCGGTGCCCAACCTTCCACAGAAGGCATACACATACACACACATGCACTCACTCCTAGGGCCAATTTAGAGTGTCCAATCCACCTACAGCATGTCTTTGGAATGTGGGAGGAAACCGGAGCACCCGGAGGAAACCCACACGACCACAGAGAGGACATGCAGACTCTGCACAGAAGGCATGGCAGCTGAGGGTTGAACCGGAGAACCTCTTACTGTGAGGTGGCAACACTAACCACTGCACCACCGTGACCACCCACTCTGCTTTTGCTCTATATGTACGTTTATTTAGAACTGTGATTGCTCTTAGGAAAAGATAGAAAATAGTAAATTTAGTCTAGCTGTTTTCTACATTTATGTCAGAACTATTCTACTGTATTATTTTAAGTATTTTCATGTGATCGCTGAACTCTTGACTAGCAGTGGGTTGTAAACAGTATTGTCTTGTGTTTTTATTATTTATTAATAAATATTTTAAACCTTTCTGTTTTGTGTAGAGATAATTTAAGCTCTAGAATACATTGCATGTATATAGTGATACTAGCCAAACCACTTCAATAGCTTTAGCCCTGGGTCACACTTACTATTTGGATAATAATATTGCATAGTAACAATTAGACACCCTTTGGTAAGGGCCTTAGTAGTACCTGATATTAGTGGTTGGTGACAGCTGGTACTACCTTATAGACTGGGAGGAAGGGGCATAGCTGGAGAACCTGTGCCAGCCTTCCCCACGAGTATCTGTGTGTTTGTATATAACTCATATCTCAAAGTGTGTGTGTGTCAGCTACTTGGGCAGGGACACAAAGCACTGGTTGGACAGACAGGGTGCTGGAGCTTTTAGCTTGACCACTAGGCAGACACCTGTACCCTATAGCTGTGCAAGTGGGGAGTCTTATTGGGGATCTGGAGAGAAAGGGAGAAACCAGCCCCAGACTGACTGTGATCTCTGTGTGTGCTCTTAAGGGAAATTGTACTTTACTGTGACTGTATTTGTTATCCTTCCCAATGTGGATGCCCCTCACTGGTGTTAGTGGTGAGGACTGAGGCTCCTTGATTAGTGGGTCAGTGCATGGGCATCACTTGGGGCTACTCTAGAGTGGTAGTTTGAACACACTAGCAGTCAGCACTTGTGGAAAAATCCATAGCAGCCAACAACCCATAAATGCTGTGGTGTGGGATAAATTGCTGACCTTTGTGATACCATTGCAGGAAGCACTTTATGTTTTCTTTTAGATTTACATACAGGTAAATCAGTTTCAAAGTTTCATTCTCTGGGAAGGTTTGCTAATATCTTGTCCATGTCCAATGATCTGCAATGGCAATACAACTTCACACCATTATCCAATCAGGAGAGCCAGAGTGGAGAGATCAGACTAAGTCTCTTTACCAGAAGTCCTAAATCACTGTATTTGTCAAGGAACATATTACTTCCAGGCAGATTCCTACAGACCTACAAATTAAGTATTCGAACTATAGATCACACTAGATAGATATAATTTATTAACTAATAACTTGTTGCAGAACATCTTCTTTGTCCTCTTATGACCATGTCATATTCTTCAGTGTACTAAATTATTTCCCTATTAGTAAAAATACATCCAAAGTAGGATATTACCAAAAATTCTTAAAACAAAAACTACCTTGAGCAGTTATTAAGCACACATGTGAAGATTGGGTGAAGATGGGTGAAGGCTGCCAGCCTAGCCAGACAGAACTTTAGAGATAATTCTGACATTTGTAAATATTAATGTAAACCACAGGCTTGTTGTCTTTAATGGTAAAAATAGTGTTACATGTGGAACTGAAAAAATGTAACAACAGTGCACTCTGCTGACCAAGTAAAGCATGTTGTGACCCTTTGATGTAAACACGGCTCTGGCCTGTCTAGATGAAGGAATTCTTGCTATTGTTTTAAGGCCAGAGTTAATGGCCAGAATTTGCATGCATAAATGCCCTTTATTGCTCTGGTTTCTGCCCAGAGGTGAAGAATGTAATTGTAGTTTCTGCTAGCCTGGGAACCCAGGGAAGTGTGAAGAATGATGTTATGTGAACCAGGAATGTGATTTTAAAAACAGGGAGAATCAGAGAGCATTAAGCATTTTTGTCTTGACCATCCAATTCAGCACTGCCTTTGCTCTATATGTAAGTTTATCTTAGACTTGTGTTTTCTCTTAGAAATAGCTAGAAACTAGAAATATTAGACTAGGTGTTTTTTCTGTGATGTCAGAACTGTACTACTGAATTATTTTAAGTATTTCTCTGTGATCTCTGAACTCTTGACTAGCACTGTGTAGTAAGACATATTGTCTTGTGTTTTTTATTATTTATTATTAAATATTTTAAAACCTTTCAACTGTGGCTGTTTTGTGTAGAGATAAGTTAAGCTCTAAGAGTACATTGCATGTATATAGTGATCCTGTACCAAGTCACTCTAATAAGCCTTGACTGTTTAGTTATACTACCAATTGGATAATAATATTGCAAAGTAATAATTGGACACCCTTTTAAGGGCCTTTGAGTAGCTGCTAAATATTAGTGGGTGGTGGCATTTGGTACTACCATATAGTCTGGGAAAAGGGGCACAGCTGGAACACCTGTGCCAGCCTTCCCCAGGAGTGTATGTGTGGTTGTATAAACTCTTCTCAAAGTGTATGTGTGTGTATCAGCTGCTGGGGCAGGGACACAAAGCACTGGTTGGACAGAGAGGGTGCTGGAGGTTTTAGCTTGCCCACTAGGCTGAGATCTGAACCCTATAGCTGTGCCAGTGGGGAGTCGTATTGGGGACCTGTAGAGCAAGGGAGCGACCAGCCCCGGACTGACTGTGATCTCTGTGGGCTCTTACGGGAAATTGCACTTTACTGTGTGTATTTGTTATCCTTTCCTCCTATATGAGACACCCCTCACTGGTGTTAGTGGTGAGGATCGAGGCTCCTTGATTGCTGGGCCAGGGCACGGGTGTCACACCTACTACAGGACACAGGATTCTTGACCCAATTCCTACAAATACGGTTGCCTTTTGAACTAGTCCTTTGGTATCTTCTAACCCAGTAAAGACTGATCACAAACCTGGACAGCAAACCCCACTGAATTTATAGACTACAAATGTGCCTGTCTCAATCTACTCTATGATAAAATATCTAAATTCAATTATGATTGTACCATCCTTGACCACGATGGAGCAGCAATCTTCACTAAGGAATTGTTTGCATGCTTAGATAAAGGCATAGAACTAACAATCCCAACCATAACCAAGTATCATGGGGAATTCAAAAAAAGACCACCCTAGTGGTCCCCTACCGTAAACAGACTCCACAACAAAAGAAAGAAAATCCTTATGTTATATAGTAGATCCAAGTCCTTATTCTGAAAGAAGACATCAAAAGCATTAAAAAACACTGACAAACACTGTCTTGTCCATTAAATAAGCCCATGAACTTCAGTTGGCCTCTGAAACCAAAGATAATTATAAATCCTTATTTAGTTAAATTAAAAAACTAAGAATCAATACCCAATATTGCTCTGAACATATTCAAAATGACACCTCATATTTTACCTCAATAGACATTGACAACATAGTCCACAGAAATGTTACTAGGAATGCCACACAACTATTAATTTCAAACTGTTTGTTTTTATTTACAACTGTTTTCAATTCCATTGGAAAATTTCCATAGTTTCAAACCTTTTGGAACTTGACCTGCTGCAATACAGTCCTCAAAAATACAATGTCCAACTGTAGAGTTCTATAAAGTTAAATCTACAGCAATCTCTCAAACTTTTTAATTTTATGAGATAAGCAAAGTCTCACCTCTAGCAACTTGGGTTAACATTTCTATTAAAAGGGGTAAGTCACCCATATTAACATCGCCCAAAGACACCAAAGCATTCCTAGAGCATATTAACCCAATCATCAGTACTTCATTCATGTCATCCTCCTCCCTGCTGATACTGGGGATCAAAATGTCACCTCATTTTTTGCTTCAATAGGCATTGACAACATAATTGATGTTTCCTGCTAAAAGTTTCACTGCATACCTACTAAAAAGGAAATACTCCAAGATTTCACAAGCATAAGCAACATACTGCCTGCAATTTAGAACTCTTGAGTTTCTTAGGAGTTTCACTTCACATCAGGCAATATAATACAATATATCATGAAAATTTGTTACTTTATCAGCTGCTATCATTCATACAGTACTATAAACACACACTGTAGCAAAAGCTACAGAAACCTAGTCTCCCTGTACTGCTGCAGTTTACACACATATTTCTAAGTACTCTGCAGATGAGATGAACTGCACCATATAAATGGATTAGTTGCTTACTTGTTTGTTAACTAAAAAGATAAACTGGTCCCAAGACTCTTTCAGCCATGACCTGGGATCAAGGTACACATTACATGAGAATCAAGTATACATACACAAGTAAACCTTGGTGTCAACACAATTCAAATACAACAGCCAGAGTCAATGTGACATAACAAGAGATGCTGGAACTTAAAACTCTGAAAATGTTTTTTTTTCTCATGAGTTCAATGGTAGCATGAATGTAATTCAAATTACCTGCAGGTTAACATGCACTATGAGCACAATGTTAAAAAATATATATATATTTCAGATTAAATTAACATTAATATGTGCTAATCACTGTTTTTGTAAAAGTGCAATTTATATGCAGTCATAAGGTGTTCCAACAGGCTGGGCTTAAATTCACATAAGCTCACCTCATTTCTACTACAATACGGTAAAAGGTTCCATGTGCAAAACGCGATATTTTGAAGGCTATCTCACTGTCTGAAAGCCTGAGGCCTAATCTGATCAGGGATAATGGACCCTGGTCTTGTAATCTTAAACTACAGAAATAAGAAGTACTTTTTAACTTCTGAGATAATGGGGATACCAATCAAGATTAAGAATCTTGACTATCAAGATCGGAAAAAAGTGAAAAGTGCCAACTTATCTTCTCTGAGGAGTGATAGCAATGCTGCTCCAGCTTCTGGGACATGAACATTTTTTTTCTTTGCCCTGATGTGAGAAATTAAAAATAAATAAATAAATAGCTAACTCTTTGCTGTTTTAAGACAGTAGTTATGGTTGCTTCTGTGTGGTCTGTAAACTGTAAGTATACACCTAAACTATCTGTGGTTCTGCACTTGCACAATGGAGTTATTTGAGGTATTGAATAGTTGCAGTCTTGGAGGATGCTGTTGAGCCTATTACCACTGACCATGAAGAACAGCTTTCCAAGTGGATTTAGTATTAGTTTTCTGAGGTTTCAGCAAATATAATTGAGATTAATCACCAAGAAAGTCAATTAAAGAGGCCTGAGCCTCACTGATTTCATAACTGAGATAGCACTGAAAATTGAAGAGAAATGATGCAGCAATGCCTGTTCTGCAGGGAACTACAGTAATATGTCTGGTCAGAGAGGTGCATTGTGTAGAGTAGAGTGTATCAGGAGATGATGGTATTAAAAGAAGAAGGTGCAGATGCTAAGTGAATGTTGGAAAGGCATGAAGCTTGAATAAACAGTCACAGTTAAATTATTCATCCATCCATCCATCAACAGCCACATTTTCCCATTGATAGTGCTTTCTGGATGAAGATATATGTGCGTTATAAGACTTACTTTAGCTGTTGATATTTGCAGTATCAAGAATTGTATGGACACTCGCATTCCCTTAAGAACATCTGAAGAAAAGATATTAAGGAATTAAGGACACTGGAGGCATGGGTATTCAATGAAAGGTAATGTGTTCATGTTGCTGCACAGCAATATAGCTCTTCAGTTATGCTAACTAATGGTCAAAATTTTCTATCTGAAATTTGTCCTACTGGTAACCTCAATGACCCTGCTAGTTAAATCTGGGTAAGAGATTATATTTATAAAGCCATACAGCTGAATGTTGAGACAGGTATATGGCATTTTATGGGTTCCCAGTCAACATAGGTCACTTAGAGTGTTACTCACTTGCCCCATGTTAACAGCTATATAAAATGGTGAGATTTCTGCTATAATCTTCACTAAGTTTGTGAGGATGCAAATACATGTAGTTATCAGTTGCTGAGCTCATTTCACTTTGATAGTTACAAGCAGAGTTTCCCTGGCTGTTGCAGGATATAAATACATCCAGTTACCAGCTGTTTAGTACATTTTCCTTTAACAGTCCCAAACAGATCTTCTCTGGCTGTGAAGAGACATAAATACATACATTTACCAACTCTTTCACAAACACAAGTGCAGCCCATCTGCTTGTGGTGGGTGGGAGTTGCTTTTGGTTAATTGAACACTGCTTTGTGGTGAAACACAACTTTGATACCCTTCTTGCATTTTTAGACTCTGCATATTTTACATTTGGCTCTGTGTATTACCTTGAAACAATTAAATTATTCTGTCAAAAGCCTTCCTATCTCCTTTATTAAAAACTATAAATATTAAACTCTTTTCTCTCTACCTCTTTCTCTCTATATATTTTCATATACAATTACAAAAGAAAATATATTTTGTTTTCGTCCTCTGAACTGCCTCTGTCATATGAACTTGCAACATCACCAATCTCCACACACCTTTTAGATAAGATCTTGTCAAATGTATATAAATAGGGAAAACACCCCTTTGTTTTCTATTAGTAATGTCTATTTCCCAAGCAATTCAGTATCTCAGTGGAATTCCCTGCTGCTATGTTTTACTGTTTGCGTAACTTGATTAGCACCTGATAAAAATACCTTAGGTCTATTTCCACTTCTGATGTTTTTGGTTCGTTACTGTTGCATATTCCTTTCTCTGGTTTCTTCTAATTAGATACAGTACTTTGCAGTTTTTACACTGAATTTGAATTACCTTGTTTTAGAACATTTTTCAGTCTTGCCAAGTCCCTTTTCAGTTTTTCCAAATCTATTCCAACATCAGCTATTTTGGATATCTTTAAGGATACATCAGAAAAAGCATACCCCCCATCCTAATCTTTTACAGTGTTTCTTAAACAGGCAAGACTAGGATGTGTGGTATAACTCTGGTAATTAGTTTTTCAGCTATGTAGACTTCATGTACTATTACCATATGTGTACATTTGTGCAAATAATGTTCTATGCTACTATACCACAGCCCACTCCAAATCTTTATAATTTGTTCTCTTATCTTTTGTGTGGTATTATGACATATCGTTTGCTAAAGTCAAAATAAGCCATTTCAACAAACTTTTTCTTGTCTATAACTTTAGTTAGCTAGAAAATATAACTCTGCCATATTTGATAGGACTTTCCTACTGTGAAGCCATACTCATAACTAGAATTGGATCATGGTCAAATGGGGCCCTAGGCAAAGTAATGGACCAGCCCCCCTACTACCACCACCACCATGGAACCATTCCAGTATCCCATTATTTGTTTTATCCAGTTACCATAAACACTGTTCAACCCTTCCAATGTGCACACTATTTTCTGCTTTATTTTTACAATGCGTACAGACATTTTACTTAAAACCTTTATTTCAAATTTTATAGCACAAACACTGACGGCTTTTCACTAAAGAAAACAATACAAAGTCTCGCACTGAAAACAGACTTAGCAATGAACAATAAACTTCTCTTCCCTTGAAACTCACATTAATTGAAAATGCATCTAGCCAGTGGCAGATTATTTGCACAGTTATAGACACAGACATTCCCCAGACCCAGCAATTATAGCTACATTGTTGTCTGCATCTTTCTCAGATGTTGGTGTCAAAAAATTAATAATAATAATAATGACCAAAGTCACACATTTCATACAAACACACAGTAGCCAAAGTATTCCAAATTAAACACACACACACACACACACACATACACACACACACACACACACACACACACACACACACACACATACACACACACACATGCACATCCACATACACTAGTTCTCCAAAGCCGGATTACTGACTGTTTAAAAATAACCTGATGATAAGAACACAAGGTATTTTCATCCAAAGAGAGCCCCCCACTCCCACCAGTATTATAACCACAGGTTATAGCTACTTTGTTGACTGTATTCACATAGTATTGTTATGAAGAAATAAATTAGTATGTAGTTTATTGGTAGCTTTAGATGAACTAAATTAAATTGCATAAAAATCAGTAGCATTATACCCTAAGGTCCAGCCATGTGTAGCAAATTTTAAATAGAAGATTATTTATGACAGCATAAGAAATATCAGCCACTTGATAACATATGCTAAGTCAGTATACATCGCAGAAGTTATCTGAACAATTCCACATTAAAGAGAACTATTACTAACACAGAGGTTACTGCTGCCAAACAACTTTGCATTTAAGTGCTTCATCTACAAATGCAGTGCCTGCTGCCCTTGAAGAAAAAATGACATGTGTTGTATTAAAAGTAGTGTACTGGTGATATTGCCATAACATACCCTGAAGTAGATCTGCCATGCAATAGGAAATGTCTGGCAAACAATGGCAGCAGCTTCATAGTTACTAGGCATGCAATCCTGGAGATCATTAAGGAGCTTAGCACAAATTCCCAATTGCTCCAAAGCATTTTCTGGTTAAATGACTTGCTCAATGTCACACCGGACATAAATAAAGGTGGTAAAATTCAAACCCTGAACCCTTGCCACTGGAACCAGCTCATTAACAAGTTGTAGCTACAGTCCTCCATGCTAACCGCCAGACTTAACAGTTTTTAACTAAATGCAGAAATCCTCTGCAATCTGATCTTGTAGAAAAGACTGTATACAACAATAATATGCAACAAAGACTACATAAGGGACCCTGAAGATCAGACAGTTCTGAGCATCACTCTAAATAATGTAGACTATATGACCAGATAAATTAAACTCTTTGCATTTGCTGGAGGCTCTAAAGAAGGTACTGCAAAAATATATTACTAAAATGCAACATGTTTAGACTATGTTACACAATCCAAACCTACTAATGAACTGATTCATTCTTTGGTGCAATGAATAGAGCAAAATAATTATAAACAATATAAATGCTGTAGCAGTAGCTTCTGTTCAACAACCCACAAGTCATACACAAATCAGAAATACTACTGCATATACCATACTGTTATTTTTTGGGGAGGGGTGCATGCTTGCAGGACACCTACATCTAATAGTCTGACAGGGAATACTTAATTAGGTCAAGACTACTCTAAATCATTTAAAAAGTTAACAGAACAGCAGGTTTTGCAATTCTATCAGCATGTACAGATTGAGGTTCTCACCCCTGCACCTAAGGTACAGGGGTTTGAGTGTGACAAGCCCCATAACAAAGTGCAACCATACACACACACACACACACACACACACACACACACACACACACACACACACACACACACACACACACACACACACACACACACACACACACACACACCGGCTGGCTGCCACAATTACTTTTGGAGCACTCTCATTTTGTAACTCAAAACACCTGCTGTTTCTTTGTATTCTTCTGACATCTCTGCTCATGCTTGCTCCTGTTTCACTGGTTGACAGTGAGAAGCAGCAAGACATGGGACATGGGCAAAGAAGGAAACTTTCTTTTTTTTTTAATTCTTAAAGTAACAATATGTGATCACGGGAAAACTCTTCTTTTTTTATTTCTTAAAGCACCAGTATACAGTCACTATGTAAAATAAGAAAACTTTTCTTTTTTTTTTACATTTTATGTTATAGCTGGGACCCCTGCCAGCATGGGCCCCTAGGCAGCTGCTTAGGTTGCCTAGTGCTGGATCCAGCTCTGCTCTTAACCTCAAACACTTCACAATTATTTCCTTCATCATTTATTTCATGATTTTCATTACAGCTGTAACAAAGCTGAGAGATTTATGTTTTTAGTATTTATACTTCTCACAATGCTGTGAAAAGGAATTAAACCTGTCCTTTTTCAGTGTTCATGAACCTTACTTTCCTCCCATGATTTGTAAAATTATTTATGTACTTTTTCCAATGTTGCGAAAAGGAATTAAACCTGTCCTTTTTCAGTGTTCATGAACCTTACCTTCCTCCCATGATTTGTAAAAGACTACTTAGCAATATCTACCAGTTCTTATCTCATTTTAACAATTAAAGAGGGAATAACATTTCATGATTGTTTTTCTTGCAAAATCAGTGAGATTAACTCCTTATTCTCAGCACTTCTAACTGGATATGATAAAGTGCCCTTCTCTTCTTCTGGCATTTTTAGTTATTAGTGCTTCCTAATCATTGTTTTGTGTATGTCTTGTCTATTTTATAAAACTTAAATAACCTTCCATTTTCTATCTTGCTTCAGGTAACAAAACGTGTTTTTTATCCGTCTCTCTTACTGGTGAAAACAACATATTTTCATCCATTTAGACACTTATTATTCTACTTCATTCTGGCAGAGCTGGTATCACATTATGTTTTCCTTTTGTGATTTATTTTATTTCCTGAATGTTATATTTTTCCTTAACTTTTGGAGCCACTTAATTTGAGAACCACAGTGTTGCTTTTTACCCACTTGATTTGCAAATTGCTTTACTTCAAATGGAATTATGTTGACTCACTGAAAGCAATTTCAGTGAGTCTCAAACCTCCAAAATACTTTTGTTGACAACCACATTCAGTGAGTCTAAAACAAACCTGTTTTTGCAGCAGGAAAGCCGCATTGCATACCCCATATGGGAGAAGCCCACATCCTCCTCACTTATACCGACTAACCCCAAGGCCACAAAGTAGTGAGGAAAGGGCAAAGTTGGCTTTGCTGAGTGAAGGGTTTTAGTGAAACTGTTTTGAAAGCTTGGGACTTGCTAAAGTTACCTTCACAGAGTTGTTACTCTCCCATTGAAAAGTAAGTTGCTTCTCTAATAGCAATTTATATAAATATCCCAAATGTTCTTAAATATCACTTTAATCTCTTCTTGGTAGAGTTTTCCCAAAACTGTCTTATTTTTTTTCAGTCTGCTCTCCCAAGGTCCTGGACACTGACTTCTAGTCAGCTCAGCCATGTACTTAAATTGCTTGATCGTGATCTGCCGATTGCACATCTTAACACTTTCTGCCTGAGATGGCTGTCCCCTTTGCCCCACCCTAGCTACAGTCCTGCTGTATCATAAGGAAAAATGCAAATTAAGTAGCAATCTCAGTGTCGGTCTGCTGAGGAAAATTTTATTAATTTATTATTTTATTTTACATTTGTTGACTGAGTTTGTCCGACTGAGCTAAGTAGCTGTTTTTCAGCGGAGGCCCTGGGAGAAAAGCTCCACATGTTCTACAGATTATCATTTACAAAAATAAATAAACAATCAACAACTGGTTTACAGAAAATATTCAAAGCAACGTATACATGAAAAACAAGGATTTACTACAGTAAATTAATCAAAAGGTGAAAGAGTAAAGTTTTGTACAAGATTAAGTAGCTTTCAATACTATGTCAGAAATTCTTTGGATTGTTTGAATGTATATAGATCATAACTAAAGACAGAAGACCTTTTTGCAGCTCAGACGTATCTGTTTTATTTGGTTATGAGCCTCTCAGAATATAATGAAGTTAGCATTTAGTTTGGAATGACTAGAAATAGACCAGATACGTTATCTACAATGCATCATGGAGATGATCTGAAGCAGTGATCCAGACCATGTTTAAGTTTGGCATACTTCTTTATCAAGGGGACTCTGCTGTTTAAGATACTTACAAGGCTGAAATAATAAACAGCATCATGAAGTGACAACTGGTATACTGTGTTCTAGAGTATATTTTTCATCCTCTGTATTTTTATATGGCCACATGCAGTATATGTATGTAGGTCGTCACTGATGAGCTCAGACATGATACCTGCACATTGTTATTGCTTGGTGTAGTCATAGAGTCCAATCCTGCTCTAATGACAGATGTTTTGCCTACTCTTGCATGGCTTATTAACTGAGTGACACCACAGAGTTTACATTAGATGGCTAAAATCGTCTAGTGAGGGTTTCCTACAAGCATTTAATTTACCTATGATGATAAACTCTGTATTTACAATGGATATGAGCCACTGAAGAGCTCCTTTGCAGCTACTTCAGCCTCCTCTGAAGCTACTAAATGCATCCCTGAAAGAATATAAAGACAGCCTACTGAGAAGGCCTTTAGTTTATAAACTGTAATCTGGACAGGGATCCATTCTCCATGAGAAAAATATAAAATCTGTTTTTCTGGCTGTAAACAGGTCAGGCTGTCGCAGTACAGTATGGCAACAGTTTTGTTTTTGTCTTTATCATATGCTTTTCCAATAACCAATTAACATCACCATTAATCATGTCCACATTGACCTGTTCCAGTACAAAAAATAATAATACATTTTCTACAGTTCAACACTGGTTGAATTCTTGTTTTTATTATCTCTCATATACTTAGATACTCTTTTTCAAAGAGCTAATCATTTTACCAATATAAAAAGCATTACAATCTGCACACTGCAGAGGGATGAATCCCCTGTGAGTAAGGCACAGGGTTTATCATGCTCAGTGTACAAAGTGAATGTAAATGGATTATTACAAAGGCATGAATTCACTGGGTAGGTTTGCTTTACTGCTTCTGTATCACCAACATTCAACAAAGTAGCTAATAGTTGTTTTTTGAGGGTCTATATCACATTGGCAAATGCTAAAAATAGCGAACGCTGATATATCGAACTTCAAAGTCCGAAAGCTGAAAAATGCGAAAGAACAAATCAGCATTTTTTTTCACAAGGAAAAAAATTTGCTGATCCACAAAAAAAAAAAAAAAAAAAAAAAAAAAAGTATACAGTCAAAATTAAGAGGGGGGGCTTCATCCCCCACACACCCCCAACTTAAATATACCAACTCTGAGATCGCACCACAGTGGAGAAAACAGCAAAGCCCGGAGAGCGGCCCAGCAAAATTTTCCCTGGGAAAAAATTCACTGATCCATTCCTTCGCTGTTTTCAGGTTTTGGACTTTGAAGTTCAATATATCAGCGTTCGCAACTTTTAGCGTTCGCTGATGTGATACAGACCCATTTTTTGAAGAATAGGTGTTGTCTTTATTATTCATTAGTATGTTTAACCAATCAGCTTGTTCATTGTGATATTATCAACATGCATTATTTAAGTATATTGATCACTAAGTTAGATTGCCTGATGTTTTTTACATTGTTGTGACTGAAACCACTTACTTTTTGTATCAATAGTACTGTTTAGCTTGAGTTCTCTGTTACCATGTTTTTTATTTGTTACTTCTTTTTTCCTATAAAAGGCTCTCTACACTGGGTAGGTTTGCTTTAATGCTTTTGTGTTACCAACACTCAACAAAGTGGCTAATATCAGTTGTTTTTTGAAGAATAGGATATTATGACCCAATAGGTGTTGTCTTTATTATTCATTAGTATCTTTAACCAATCAGCTTGTTCATTGTGATATTATCAACATTCATTATTTAAGTATACTGATTGCTATGTTAGATTGCCTGATGTTTTTTACATTCTACTGACCAAAACCACGTACTTACCTTTTTGTATCAACAGTACTGTTTAGCTTGAGTTCTCTGTCACCATGTTTTTATTTGTTACTTTTTTCCTATAAAAGGCTCTCCTAGAGTGTTTTTTTATTAAAATAGTTTTAAATTTTAAAACGATTCAGGATGTTTTACATATAGTTTTAGATCAAGTCAAGCAAAAAGTGCACGCATAGATTATTGCATGTTTTCCATACTACCCTTTTCCACACATTTATATTAAACTGCTGAAATATAACTACTCTCTACATATTTTAAAAATAGGGTTTTACATGGTAAATTTACAAACTACAGGATTTGCCTCAGGATATGAAAAACAGATGACAGAAGTGTGTGTCTTTTATCAAGAACTATTAAAAAGAAATATTATGTTTCAGATAAGGTTTTCTGTTACTTTAATGTTCCAAGGTGGAAGTATAACATATTCTTTTGCTTCTGTGCAGGAAGCTTCTAAATTGTATTTCAACTTCTTTCATTGAGTGTAATCTGATTTTATTTTCTTATAAGTAGTTTAAATGGTGGTGTATCCTTAAATGCATTGTTTCCAGTGTGTATGCACAGGGTATAGTTCTCAACTGTCCCTGATTTTTTTTCTCAAATTTGGGGTCTATTCTTTATAAAATGTGTAGCTTGCTGATATGGTACTGTGCATTGCAACCACTAAGTATTGGGAAAAGTGAGTTTAAGACATCATACCCTTCAGAAAAAGCTTGGTAAAGCAAAACCTGACATGCTAGCAACTTTCTAAGTATATAGGACCAATACTTAAAATCTGTTCCTGAGTTTGGGTGTTCATCTCTGATTGTTGAGCTGTAAGATTAGGACAGCATAGGGGTGTACTTAGTCGCACTGTATGGTTCTGAAAGTAGCAAACTGCAATACACTTTTAGGTCATTATTTATGCATTTGTTTATTCATTGGATCTCAAAAAACATCTGACGTGTACTTAGTCATACAAGGGGCTGTAACTGATGGCGAAATCTGTTTGTGTGTGTATTGTGCAGTTGACCCCATGTTGGGAGAGGGTGCAATTTCAAATTCACAATATGGCTTCAGGCCTAACCATGCCATGTCTGAAAGGATCTTTCCCACTTTTTGCCTAATCCTTGTTGGTACAATGTTTGTCTATTATTTGTTATATAATTTTAGAATTGTTTTATAAATGGAGTCAACTGTACGCTGTCATCCAAATTTTGAGAGAAGTGGTCACAATGGTCTTTTGCTTCCTTATGCCTCCCCTTGACTACCTAAAATACTTAGTGATGAAACATTTAAATCTTCACTTAATATTCTGGTTCTCCTCAAAGACAAATGTGACTATTATGCTGATGTAGACCTGCAGACTTCTGATCAGCGCCCAAGTCCCCAAGGAATCCAAATTATACAGCTCTTCATCACTAGTTCAACACATTCTGAAACCCATTATGCTATGTACCATAGCTCCATCAATGCCACTGAAATAAAACACCGTGGAAAATGTATATGTTATTGGCATATGGAACCTCCCTAGCTTTACTAACTCCTTTTCAGTTCTTTAATTACTCTCTCCCATTCACGTAATTTACCCCTAGATAGGAAATAACATTCAATTCACTTCCTCATGTATATTTAAGTATCCTAAGCATATGTTTTCTGACCCTAGCAGTCATGGAATGAAACAGATACCTAACCCTGACATCTCTTCTCTAACTCTACCCTAGTACTGCATATGTTTATTTTGTGAAGGTAACAGTATGTAAGCAAAAGAAAATGAAGATGGCCCTTCTATCCATTGGGGACTCAATATTCTACCATTCTTGAGTTCTGAGGCCAGTATGAGCTCTCTTTTGCTAGTGCCATCTGATAATAAGACAGAATATGCCACACTCTAGGTAAGGAACTTCATGCAGTAATTAAATGAGACAATCAATTAAAAATCTCTGTTCCAGCATAGTAAACTGACATTTTATTTTGTTACAATATGTAGAGGATAGATTTAGGATAGTAGTGCATGCTCTTACCTTTATTTCATAGCTGCACCTCTCTAATATTAGTAGCAGTCTTTTTTAGTTTTCTAAAAACTTCATTTCATTGTGATGCAGTAGGTTTCTATATGTGTGTAAATGTGGGATATTTCACAGAAATAAAGGTAATTCAGTTATGCACTTACTTACCCACACAACCATTTCGATCATCTGATTCATATCCTTGTGGACAGTTACCCTGGTGAACTCTTGAAGGCTGACGGACAGGTGGCATCACTTGTTCTGTCTCTTGGGCTTCTACTCCTTCATAGGCATTACTGTTTGCAATTACTGAAGCAGAACGTGGAAGACACAGATAGCCTCCATAGTGGTTAAAGCATTTCATTTCACCTTTACAAGCATCTGGGATGGTTTCACATTCATTTACATCTGAGGAAGAGACATAAATTAGCCTTTAATAAACTGAACAAAAATATTTATGCATGAGTAATGACATACAGCTACTGATGAAGCCTTGGAAAAAAATAACGTTTTTTTTTTTCTTTTCTTTCTTGCTGGCCAGAAAGTGCAACTTTGGAGAACCCATTTACAGTGGAAGCCTGCAGAAAAAAAACTCCAGACATGCAAGATTTAATAACCAGAAATTCACAATCTAGACACAATTCCAACAAATACAGATAGAAACACAGACAGAGTGTTGTACAATACAGACAACAGATACATATTTATTTATTTGACATTTTTTTACTGGGATGCTCAGTCTTGGTCAAAAAGAAACTGTTTTTAGCGGAGGCCCGGGGAGAAAAGATCCAAGTTACAGACTTTGATGTACAAGCAATATAACAGTGAATACAATGATATACAAAAGAAATTGCTACAGTCATACTCAGTATCTTAACAACAGTAAGAATTGCAATGTTTGTGCATATAATACATATTATACAATATAGCCTTAGGATGTCAACATAAAAAAAGTTATGTACTCACCATAATGTTCCATGTATGTAGTTCATCTCGCCGAACATTATTACGTGTGGGTTCGGAGCCGATACTCAGCTCCGACTCGGCCGCTTAGAAAGCCTGAAAACTTCTGATTGGCTCGTGGCTAGGAGGTATCCCATGGTGCATGCGCACATCCCCCAGATCTTGTTTGCTACTAGTCTATCAGAATAAGACAGGAAAAAGGACAAAGGTTCAGAAGAATAAACTGTAATAAAGGCGCCCTTATGGTATAAACCACTGTAGAAAAGGAAAAACTGTTTCCAGATCCTCCAGGAAGGGGGTTGGTGGGTGGGTTCGTAATAATGTTCGGCGAGATGGACTACATACATGGAACGTTATGGTGAGTACATAACTTCTTTATGTTACGTAGTCCTATCTCGCCTCCATTATTACATGTGGGACAGCGTCCCTAGCATCTTGAATGGGTGGCTCACTGGAAAATATTCCTGAGTACTGTGGAATCAAACGAGGCTCTACCCCTGGAAGTTAAATCCAGTTTATAATGGGAAAGCCCATGTTGTTGGTGCACATATATTATCAATAGGTGTCCTGGTTTGTAAAGCAGCAGAAGTAGAAAAGGACCTGGTAGAATGTGCTTTGACTTTAAAGAGTAACTCCTTTCCCTGAGAAGTGTAAATAAAGGAACTACAACTAGAGATCCAGTTCGATAGTGTGACCTTGGAAACTGGCAAGCCCATTCTTGCCTCAGCAAAAGAAACGAACAGCTGTTCTGATTTTCTAAATCTTTTGGTCCTGTGGATATAGAAACGCCATTGCCTATGCACATCCAATTGGTGGATTGTAAGCTCTGCTTTATTGGTGTGATTAGGGAAGAACATTGGCAATTCAATTGTTTGGCTTAAGTGAAATTCAGAACAGACTTTAGTAATAAAGAAAGGATTGGTCCAGAGAGAAACCCTGTCTTTGTGAAAAATTAAATATGGGGGTTTAACTGATAGGGCTTGTAGTTCAGAAACTCATCTGGCTGTGTTTATTGCTACCAGAAAAAGAGTCTTCCAAGACAGGAATTTCAACTGACAACTATGGGCTGGTTCAAAAGGTGGCAAAGTAAGTCTAGACAGGACTAGATTCAGATCCCAAGGAGGAATGGGGTCTTGCACAGGAGGTCTTAACATCATGGAACCCCCAAGAAAAGATTTGCACAGTTTGTGAGACATAAGACTGAAATCATTAATCCCTGTATGAAAATTAGATACTGCTGCTAACTGAACTCAGAGTGTAGCAGCCGCTGAACCCTGGTGAAAGAGTTCTGAAAGGAACTCTAAAACAATAGTAATGGGAGCTGTAAATGGATCAACTTCTCTGTTGTGTGCCCATATAGAAAATCTCTTCCATTTACTGTGATACAATTTTCTAGTCGAAGGCTTGTGAGAAGAGGTAATAATATGGGTTACAGCTGAAGACAGATCATGAAGCCTGACTAGTGATGGAACTGGAGCAGCCATGCTGTAAGTTTGAGAGCGTCGAGACTGGGGTGAAGAGAATATGACATGTGTGTCAGGAGGTCTGGCACTAGGTCCAGAGTCCATGGATAGTCTAACAGGTGAGGCCCGCGGAAAGAGAACCAAATCTGACATGGCCAGTAAGAAGTGATGAGGATCATCCTGCTTCCCAACAACATTGCTTTCTGTATAACCTTGGGAATCAGTGGAAAAGGAGGAAAAGCATAAAGGAGTCCCGGGGGCCAATCGTGGATGAGTGCATCTCTTGAAGACTCTCCCAGAGGGGGGATGAGGGAGAAAAAGGTGCGGCATTTCTTGTTGATGGGGCTGGCAAAGAGATCACAGCAGGGTTGTCCCCATTTGTGGAAGATCAGATGGGCTACTTTCTGGTTCAAGGACCATTCGTGAGGTAACAATATTGTCCTGCTTAGCTTGTCCGCTATCACGTTGGAAGTCCCCGGGATGTGCGCTGCAATGAGAAAGCATTGGGAAGAAATCTCCCATTTTCAAACTCACAAGGCCTCTCGACATAAGGGGTATGATCTGGTCCCCCTTGTTTGTTTAGATACCAAACCACCAACATGTTGTCGGTCTGGATAGCTATCGTCCCTAGAGGGAGAAAGTCGTGAAGTGCTTGCAACGCTAGAAGCACTGCTCTCATCTCTAGGACACTCACATGCAGATGGGCCTCCTCATCTTGTCATGTGCCTTGGACAGTCCTGCCAAGATAATGCCCCCCCACCCTATCTGAGAGGCATCCGTGGTCACAGTGGCAATGGGTTGGTGTGGTACAAAGGGAGTCCCTGTGGTAAGATGACCTGGTTGAATCCACCAGCGTAGATCCTTTTTGCAAGAATCTGTGATCAGAATCTGATCATGTAGAGGCAACTGCTGAAAGGACCACTGGGATGACAGGAGCCAATGGCGTATCCTCATATGTAGTCTTGCTAAAGGTACAAGGTTATGGTCGACGCCATAGTTCCGAGAAGCTGCAACACCACCTTCGCTTTGACTCTTCGAAGGGGAATTATCCTGTAAATTTGCTGCGCAAGATTCTGTATTCTGTCTGTAGGTAGTCTGGCTGTCATAGCAACCATGTCTATGTTTGCTCCTATAAATGTTATAGATTGAGTGGGCAAAGTAGAGGATTTTTCCCAGTTTACAGAGATTCCCAACTGGGAACAGAGTTTGATTGTGGAATCTCTTGAATGAACTAGACGATGCCTGGTGATGGTGGTCAGGAGCCAATCATCCAGGTATGAAAAGACTTGGATTCCCTGATGCCTCAAATGAGCTGTGACTACTGCCATGCACTTGGTGAACACCCAGGGGCTGTGGTGAGACCAAAGGGAAGCACCTGAAACTGGCAATGATTGGCTTCCAGCTGGAAGCTCCTTGATGCTTTGTCCATCATTATGTGGTAGTAGGCATCCTGGAGATCTATTGAGCACATCCAACTGTCTTTCCCTAACAGAGGGAGTATGGATTGTAGAGTGACCATTCGGAACTTGGACTTCTTTACATACTAGCTTAACCTGCTGAGGTCTAGGATGGGTCTCCAGTCTCCTGTTCTTTTTGGAACTAAAAAGAATCTGGAGTATGTTCCGAATCCTGTCTGGTCTGCTGCGACCTTTTGGATGACTCTTTTTAATAGCAGCTTTTTTATCTCTATAGCCGCTTGATCCCTGTGATTGGGTGGTACATCTGGGATCCTTCTGGGAGGGCGTGGTGGAAGGGAAAAGGGTATAGAGTAACCTCTGGTGATAATGTCTTGTACCCACTTGTCTCAAGTGAGATTTAGCCAGGCTTCTGGGTACAAGGACAGGCGACCCCCAACCGGCTCCAGAGATGCACAGTCAGGTTCCACATCAGGAACGCTGATTGGGACTGTCACGAAAGGAATCGTGACCTCCCTGATTTTGTGGGCCTCCCCTGCCTCTAGGGTGACGTCTACCATTATTTCCTCCTCCCCTGCCTCTGAAGGAGGGATCACCTTGTGTATCCTGGAAAGGTCTCTGTGATTTCTTGAACCACATTTTACCGCTCTTCTGACCTTTAGGGTAAGGTCTAAAAGGAATGGTAAAATGGACTCCCAAGGCAGAGAGAGTCTTTCCTTCCTGTTCACACCTGGTGAGAGTATCTTTCACCTTGGGTCCAAAAAGAGAGGATCTGTCCACGAGAGCATTGGTGAATGTAGACTTAAAAGGCTCAGCAAAGTTGCATAGATGCATCCAGGAATGTCTCCTTAAGGAGACTCCTGAACTGGCCGCCCTACTCACACCATCAGCTGTGTATGAGATCAGCCGCAAGGAGGAGTTAACAATAGATGTGAGAGTAGCTAACTGAGCCGACACTGCAGATGGGACTGCTTCAGTAGAGGTACCCTGAAGAGTATCTCATAACTCCTTTAGGAGATCTCTCTGAAGTCTCGTAAAATGTGATAGTTCAGCAATCGGAGTGGGTTGGGAGGGTGGCCTAATGGTTAAGGTGTTTGCCTTACAAACACCAGGTGCAGGGTTCAAATCTCACAAGGGATAATTGGCTAGGCTTAAAATGGCTCGCAAGGGCAGTTAGCTTAGTACTAACCTATGAACCTATGAACCTAAAAGCCGCTGAAGAGAAGATACGCTTCCCGTACCTATCCATCGTTCAGGATTCCTTATTGGGTCGATGGATTGAAGAAGAAGTCTCTGCTAGCTCCTTCTTAGTGGCCGCCGCCACCACCATGGCATCAACAGGTAAGCCCTTGGATAAAAATTATTTGTCTTTAGGGGTGGAAAAAAATGTATTTGGCCTCCTGGGGACCGGTTCCATGGCATCAGGAGTCTACCATGCTTTCTGACTCACAAGATCCAGTAATTCATCAAATGGAGGAGACACCCATGAAGCTGAGGGTTGAGAACCAAAAGCCTTCAGGTACACTGACTCCTCATCGGACGGGGTAACGGTGGGCCAGCCACCTCTCTGCCTGAGAATCTCCAAAATGTCTGCAAAGGAGACATCTTCAGAGGATGACTTAGGGGACCCCTCCGACTCATCGAGGTCAGTGTCAGATGTGACAGACTCATCAGGGGAGTCTACATGCTTCCTCTTACATGATCTCTTCTGAAGGGGCTCCTCAGTGGGGTCCTCTGGGGAGGTCTCGAAAGATTGGGGGCCACCCAAATGGGGGTCCTGAGGCTGTGGGTCTCTGCCATCCTGGGGGAGAGAGGATGCTGAGACCGTAGTCGGCGTTTGAGGGAGTATAGCATTGGTATTCCTACGTGGGACGGATGAACTATCCAACATGCTCCTCATCCTCATGAAGACCAATTCCTCAGGCTCCAAATGACGCCCTGGCTCCGAAGAGAGCATAGGTGCCAATGGTTCCAAAAGAATCAGCTCCAAGAATGATGTAGGGTCCAAGCTCACTCGGGCCGATGCAACAAGAGGAAGACTCAGCACCAAAGATGTTCGGTTCCAAGTGTCCCCCTTGGGGCCGACCGAAGAGCTTCGGACCATAGACACTTCGGATGGCACCGATAGTGTCGGTGCAGAGCTTGGCTCTGAGACAACCACACGGGGTGCTGGAGCCAAGGGCACCACTATAGTCAGTACCGACAACATCGGCTCCAAAGGCCCAGTCTGGGTTGGAGGAGGAAAAAGAGCAGGATCAGTGGCAGGAGTCAGCTCCGAGACCAAATGGGTCGGAGACAATAAAAAGTTTGGCAAGGCCAATGACTTAAGGAGTCTGAGCACCACTCTCTCAATGTCTTCTTTAGATAAGCTCCTGGAGGATCTGGAGGACAGTGTGGGAGACCTTGTTCTCTGCAATATAGGTGATTTTAGAGTAGGGGAGACCTGTGGAATGTCTGTAAACCAGCTCTGAAGAGGACTGCTAGTGATCGGCACTGAAACACTTGGTGCTGATACTGCAGGGTCCTGGTCCAGAATCTCAATCGGCTCCGAAGACTGTGGAGCCGAAGAGACAGAGGCCAACTCCGATTTTGGTAACTTCTGTGGAGGTTCAGAGAAAGAAGTTGAGGATGAGAAGGCCTTTTAGAGGTCTTGCCCTTATCCTTTCTAGAAGACTGAGATCTAGCAGAGGAGGAAGAACTGGCTAGGTCTTCCTCGAAGGAAGGTTTAAACATGCCTTTTAGAATCAGCTTATTCTTCCATTCCTGGAGTACTCTAGGGTTAAAGGAATGACAAAAGAGACAAGTTTCTTGAAGATGTATGGCCCTTAAGCAGTACACACAGATGCTATGTCCATTGGTGATGGACATTTTTTGTGAACATTTAGTACACTTTTTAAACCCTGACTGTTTATGTTCTTTATGTTCCTTGGACATAATGGCAGTAGAGAAAAAAACAACACTCCCACAACAAGAGAGGAACTAGATCCTCTAACTTAAGCAGATCTAGCCCTAACACCTACAACAAAAATAAAAGGGGTTTTACTAGGTTCTCTAACTTAAACAAACCTAGCGCAAGAAAGAAAAAGGGAACAAACTAGCACCTCTAAGTTAAACGGTCTAGTCTAAAAGCACACACTCACGGGAACCACACACAAAAGGCCAACAGGCCCAAGAATTTTAAAAACAGCAATAAGTCAAATCCGGTTAAAGACACAAATCGGTATCACAATAAAACTGTCAGCAATCAGAATAAAACTTCACATGAAGCAAAAAATTGTTAATAAGCAGTAATAATAAAGAACTAAATCACTTGGCCATGGCCAACCAAAAGAAGCTTCCGAATGAATACGTGGCAAACGAGATCTGGGAAATGTGCGCATGCACCATGGGATACCTCCTAGCCACGAGCGAATCAGAAGTTTTTAGGTTTTCTAAGCGGCCGAGTCGGAGCCGAGGATCGGCTACGAACCCATACTTAATAATGGAGGTGAGATAGGACTACATAACATCACATTCTATGAATTTTTACGATATAGTCAGTAGTTAAAATTGTTTTTTTTATGTGGAATTGAGATTTTAACCACTTTGTTGAGATATAGAGAAGGCATAGTTGTAAGAGAGGAGGGCGGATTATTAAACTGAAGAATATTAGAGGACAGTTAGTTAATCCTAGGTAGTGTTAGTTGGATTAAAAGAAAAGTAGGAGAGAAAGCTGGATGGCAGAGTGAATAGAAAGAAGGAAGGAAGAAGTGGAGGAGAGATTAGTCAGGAGCAGAGCATGGGCAGAGCCAGGAATTGTTTTGATGCTGTTTTAGGGAAGTTTTGAAAGCTACTAGATCAGGATTGAGAGTGAGAGTGAATTCCATACTTTAGCAACAGAGTGAGAGTATAAGCTTTCACTGCTATTTTAGAGGCTTTGGAGGTAGTGAGAAGTTTCCTATCTTCACACCTAAGGGTTCTGTTGGGGTTGTAAGGTTTGATTATGTTGTTTAGAGCAGGGCAGGCTAGGGGTTTATAAATCATGTTGTATAGAGTTGTTAGCTGGATACAGAGGAGGTGATTGGGGAATTCTAGCCAGTTTAGCATTTGTAATGGCATATAGTTATGTGTGTTGGTTCTGGAATTGGTGGCAAATATTGCACTTTTTTGTCGCACTGTTCCATTTTGGATCTAATGGAGATCTGTAGGTTGGAAAGAATAGAGGCACTGTATAGAAGGGAGAGCAGAAGCAAGGTTTTAGCAAGAATGATCTTGGTTGAGTTCAGGCAGTGTTTGTTTCTGTAGAGGATGCCAAGTTTCTGGTGTTTTTTTTTACATTTTGTCAGACATGGAGATCAAACTTTAACCGATCATCTATAATAACACCTAGCAGTTTAATGTGGTGGACTATTTCAAGAATGATATTGTTAGCTGAGTAGATTTTGAATTGATTTTTATCAATAGAGCGATTTTTTGGTAGGATGAGAAGGAGTTTAGTTTTTTTTAGGCTTTAGGAATACTTGATAGTAAGCCAGGATTCAAATGAAGAAAATGTCTATTGTGTGATGGTAAGAAATTGGGATAGAGTAGGAGAAGTGCAGATAATACTGGATTCATCTGCATACTGTACGAGTGTTCTAGTGGATTTGGCAGAGCATAGGTCATTTTTAAATATACTGAAGACTAAAGGACCAAGGATAGAATCTTGTGGGACTCCAGTTTGGTTGTGTAGAAAGGAAGAGATTTCAATTAGGCACTTTACTGCTTGTTTTTATTCATGTAGGTAACTGTGGAACCATTGCAGGGTGGGAGGGGAAAGCCTAACTTTGAGAGCTTGTCCAGGGGTATGGAATGTGAGATGGTGTCATATGCCTTAGAAAGGTCAAGAAATAAAGCAGATATAAAGCTACCTGCATCTCTAGCTCTGTTTACAGATTCAGTAAAGGATAGGAAGGTTGTGGATATGCTGTGGCCTGGACAGAAACCATGTTTGATATGTGTAAGAAGGTTGTTTTGCAGTGAGTATTTCATTAGTTGTTGATAAATACATTTTTCTAATATTTTGGAGATGGGGGACAGAATGGCTGTGGGTCGGGAGTTGGTCAGCTCAGCAGAGTTTCCACCTTTATGAATAGGGATGATATGAGACATTTTCCGTATGTTTGGCATTAAAGATTACGAAACATATCTATTGAGCAAGATGCTGATTGGGAAAGCAATGAAGTCAGCAGCTAATTGAATAAACTGAACAAACAAACCAACCAATGAAAAACTGCTGAAAACAAAAAAGCAAAGTGGAAAACAGGATATATACAGACCCCAATTTTATTATTAACGCTTTCGTTTAAACATTGCCAAACTTCTTCAGATCTAAGTCAAAACTGCATGCATCCACTTTTAAAACTTTTCCTCATCACGACTCACCAGTCCCTACTAGAGTCACTAGATCTTAAAGATACCATGACCAAATATTCCATTAAAAACAATAAACTACCTTGAAGCTGCTTTTTAAATAGCAGAAACATTAGAAAAGTAGTACAACAAAAGAAGGTGCCTGGCATTCATTCAATACATGTCATGTTATGATCATTTCCACTAATTAAATTATTACTTTATTATAAAAGCTTAAGAATAATTGTAGCTGTTTTTATAATTTCATTATCGGTAGTGGTGCTGCAGTAGCATTGTCGCCTCACAGCAAGACGTTGTCGCGTTCGATTCTCAGCTAGAGTGTCTTCTGTGTGGAGGCATGTGTGAATGGGCGTGCCTTCGTTGAAGGTTGTGCGTCAGGGCTGGTAACTCGGCATGTAAAAATCCACTACCAAACATTAGCGGACTGGAGTTCCGCTGTGGCGACCCCTAACCGGGATAAGCCGAAAGACACAACAACAACATTATAAAATTACTGTTAAAATACTACAAAACAACTACATATATTTTGAGGGAAGGTATTTTTTACAGAAAGTAGAGGAAGCCATAGGGTCACCATGTGGCACCGCTTTTGCAAATTTGGTCAGGGCCCAGTGGGAAAGAAAGTATGTTTTAAATAGACATGAATATAAAGAAAAAAATGCCCCTGTATTTAAAATATCTGGATGACTTATTTAAGGTGTAAGGAAATATAATGATAAGAGCACAAATCTAGGATGCATAATTTTATGAAACTACATGATTTTTTTCTCAGCTGGTATCATCAGCTTTTAAACGGCAAAGAAAAGAGTCTTTCAACATACAGACCATTAATGAATTTATTGTAGATAACATCTATAGTACACAGAAGAGCAATGACAGTTCCATGTTTTAGTCTGAAACTATTCTTTATGGTAGATGTTATATTATAATTGACTTGGTATTGAATATCTTTTATCTCTATGCTCCAAACTAACTTTTACAACATGTTGTTGTTGTTGTTCCTTCGGCTTTTCCCGGTTAGGGGTCGCCACAGCGGAACTCCAGTCTGCTAATGATTGGCAGTAGATTTTCATGGTGCCGTAGTGCCAGCTCGACACCCAACCTTCAATGAAGGCATGCCCATTCACGCATGTCTTTCGAAAGCCACTCGACCGTGGGGAGGACATGCAGACTCCACACAGAAGACGCTCCAGCCGAGAATCGAACGGGAGAACCTCTTGTGTATCAAACTAGCATTTACTGTGCATATAGATGTATAGTATTGTTTTAATTCATACTGTGATGCAACCTTTTGAATGTTGTCTCATAATGTATTTTACATTTCTGGAGCTTTTTCCTCTCAATACTCCACCGAAAATGGGGACTTTCTAGCTTTTCCTGGTAAAACAAATAAATAAATGAACAGACTAACAAATAATCCTGCCATCAGGTTCAGTATAAGTACCACAGGAGAAGACCACTCTAAATATATTGCATCAGTCATGACTATTTGTTTTTCCTTTCATCGATATGTTTATTTAATATTTTACCTCCACATGCACTACAAAAGATCTAGGTATGGAAAACATAGGTTTATCATCTGTTGGGATACAGGCAGTAGCCGTAGCCTACAGGCAGTAGGAACTTCTACACAGTTTGTTAAATTTATTATGTTTAAAAAGCACCACTATTTATCTCCTACCTAGATGGTACATGATATATAAAGGAAATGTTTTAGTTCTTTGTGTTTTACCTTAGAACAAATATTGTTTGCTTTAATTCTTTCTGTTTTTCCTTAGAATAAACACTGTATGTGCAAACTTCTCCATTTCTTTTAGCACTTGCTTTCTTAAAATGCTTCATTTTCTTATTCCCACAAACCTTGGCATGGTACTTTTTCTGTCTGAATTTCAAAGTATGCTGTTGCACAAGGCACAAAAACATGCATGTGCTTTGCTAATGTCTTTACTCTTCGTGCATGCACTTTACATTTCTATTCTTATGTACTGTTATATGCCACTGCCATCTACTTTACATGTAAATCTTGTACATTTCTGTTTGCTGTTTCTGCTGGTAAAGTAATATTTCAGGCATTTTCATAAGCTCATAGCTTTACAGCATAGCAAGCAACAGTCTCTAAATAGTACAAAAGGCTTATTTAAATAAGCATCATGAATCACTATGTAATTCAGTAGTGTTCAACCCAGAGAAGAATTTATGACTGCTCATCCAAGTACTAAGATTAACTTTGAAAGTGGCCACATTACTGCTTTGATATGACATGTAGGGAAGGCGTATTCCACAGATGGGAAATACACTGGGTTAGGTACCTACACCAGCAATGAGTTTCATTTATTTATTGATGTAGATTATAGCAGGAGTATTTGAGGAGCCATCAATTCAGTAGAGATGCAGGAGGTCGAATACTCAAGGTTTTTCATAGATAAAAAAACAAGGCAAACATCACTGCAAGGAAAAAAGGTAGGACACGCTATGTACAAGGGGATGGCTGCCATTCTGTCTGGGTAGTTGAGGAACTTGAGGCCAGGGATCTTTTTAGTTAAGAATCTTTGAGGCCTTTTAAGCTGATCAAAATGCTTAGAAAGGTGCATGCCAAAAAGAGAATTATATTCAGTGATGGACCTTATGAAGGATGAATACAAGAGAACTTAGAATAGTTTAGCTCTAGAGGAAATGTCTTTAGAAAATAGTTGGGCCAGATAGAAAGATTTCTGAAGTATTATGGTGACATGATGCAATTTGGAAGCATGTCGCATTTATATGACAGGAGGTGGGAAAACAGAACTGCAAGACATTACTTAACATTTAGCTTAAGACCATTGTTAGTACATCAAGAGTTGGCACAGTCAAGCTTTGGTAAAGTAACTGTACGTAAGAAGGTGCACTGACAATTACAACCATTTTGCAGTAATGAAAAAAACACAGATAACTAGAAGCCTGGAACATTAGATATGATAACAGAAAAACAGATGCCAGGAAGGAGGGAATCCAGTACTGAGCTCTGTGGGATATTGTTGGTAATGGTTTCATACACTTCTGTCTCTCAGCATTTGCTGTAGTGGCCCATCATTAGAGTCCTGAGTCAGTTTTCTGATCTCATTCATATACCCAGTTACAGATTCACTAAGTTTCTGTCAGAAGAACAAAACTTAAAGGTTTGCAATATCCACAGGGTTTAGGGTTAAACCATTTGTAAGAAACCTAGCAGTTGCATGTAAAATTGATTTTACTGGATTTAACTCAAGAAACCTCTCACTGACATTTAGATCATAGCTTCAGCTATACTTATAAGAATGGCTCAGTCACATTAACACAACACAGAATGTCCCAGAATGTTACAACATTCTTCTCATGTCTGGAGTTTTTCTTACTCTGAATGCAAAGGGCCTAAAGCTCTTTTTTATTTCCTCCTCCTTTAACCTTCTTTGGTCCTTAAAATCCATGACAGCCTGAAATTCCACTGATCAAAATAAGATGTTATGGTATACCTTGGGTAGAAAGTCATATAAAAACGGTTCCACATTTTAATAATTGAGGAAAGGCACTATTTAGTCAGCAATAAGAATAGTTTCAACAGTAAGAACATGGTCAAACTGGTTTAAACAGACTACAAAAAGAACTGTATGATGACCAACCCTTAAACTCTGAAACATACAGTGGATATAAAAAGTTTACACACCCCTGTTAAAATGCCAGGTTGTTGTAATATTAAAAAATTAGATCACAATAAATCATTTCAAAAATGTTCCCACCTTTAATGTGACCTATAACCTGTACAATTCAATCGACAAACAAATGTGTTAGGGGAAAAATATTTTAAAAAAGTACAATAAGCTGGTTGCATAAGTGTGCACACCCTTAAACTAATACTTTGTTGAAGCACCTTTTGATTTAATTACAGCATTCCATCTTCTTGGGTACACACCTGCCATCAATTAGAGAGAGACTGATTAACCCCAAATAAAGTTCAGCTGTCCTAGTAGGACATTTACTCAGTTGCCTGCTACAGCAAAAGCCATGGTTGACAGAGAGCTTACAAAGCATCAACGGGATCTCATTGTTGAAAGGTATCAGTCAGGAGAAGGGTACAAAAAAATTTCCACAGCATTGGATATACCATAGAACACAGTGAAGACAGTCATCAAAAAGTGGAGAAAATATGGGCCAACAGTGGCATTGCAAAGAACTGGACGTCCCTCCAAAACTGATGAAAAGACAAGACGAAAACTGGTCGGGGGGCTGCCAAGAGACCTACAGCAACACTGAAGGAGCTGCAGGAATTTCTGGCAAGTACTAGTTGTGTACTACATGTGACAACAATCTCCCATATTTTCCATATGTCTGAGCTATGGGGTAGGGTTGCAAGATGGAAACCTTTTCTTACACAGAAAAACATACAGGCCCAGCTAAATATTGCAAAACAATATATAAAGTCTCCCAAAAGCATGTGGGAAAATGTCTTATGGTCTGATGAGACCAACGTTGAACTTTTTGGTCACAATTCCAAAAGGTACGTTTGGCACAATAACAACACTTCGCATCACCAAAAGAACACCATCCCCACGGAGAAGCATGTTGGTGGCAGTATCATGCTTTGGGGTTGCTTTTCTTCAGCTGGAAATGGGGCTTTAGTCAAGGTGAAGAGAATTATGAACAGTTCCAAACACCAGTCACAAGGTCCCAAAACCTTCACGCATCTGCTAGAAAGCTGAAGATGAAGAGGAATTTCACCTTTCAACATGATAATGACCCCAAGCATACATCCAAATCAACAAAAGAATGGCTTCACCAGAAGAAAATAAAAGTTTTAGAATGGCCCAGCCAGAGCCCAAACCTAAATCCAATAGAAGATCTGTGGGGTGACCTGAAGAGGGCTGTGCACAAGAGATGCCCTCACAAGCTGACAGATTTGGAGTCCTTTTGCAAGGAAGAATAGGTAAATATTGCCAAGTCAAGATGTGCCATGCTAATAGACTCCAACCCAAGAAGACTGAATGTTGTAATTAAATCAAAAGGTGCTTCAACAAAGTATTAGTTTAAGGGTGTGCACACTTATGCAACCAGCTTAGTGTACGTTTTTTATTTTTATAATGTTTCCTCTAACAGATTTGTTTGTTTTTCAATTGAATTGTACAGGTTATAGGTCACATTAAAGGTGGGGAAAGTTTTGAAATTATTTATTGTGGTCTCATTTTCTTATATCACAAAAAAAGTACAGTTGTGTACACCTACCATAAATGTAGATGTTCGAGTGTCTTCACTGTTGCAGTCATAACTGTAGGGTGATCCTGCCGGCAGGCAGCCCGAGGTCGGCCAGAATCCTAAAGTCTGGGTCCGGCATCGGCTGTACCAGCAAGCACCCTGACGTCAGAATGCAGGGATATAAAGCTGACAGCCGACGCCATCTTCTCCAGTCTTTCTTGCCCCAGATGTCAGAAGTCCCCCAAAATAACCAAAAGGTGTCCAAAAAGGAAACACAAATACACCACAAAAGAAGAGGAAGATAAGAGGGGATTGGTGGGAGGGAAACACCGACTGCAACAGTGAAGACACTCGAACATCTACATTTATGGTAGGTGTACACAACTGTACTATGTTCTTCGTGTTTCACTGTTGCAGTCATAACTGTAGGGTGGAATCCCAAAGCTGTGATGAGGGAGGAGGTTATGCAGAAGAAGGGGCAGCCAGAAGACCCTGCAAGACAGCAGAGGCAAAACCTGCCCTAGACTTAGAATACAAAGGGAGATTGTAGTGCTTAGAGAAAATATGCACTGAACTCCAAGTGGCAGCTTCCAAAATGTCCTTGGTAGGAACTCCTCTGAGAAAAGCTGCTGAAGTGGCAGCTGCTCTAGTAGAATGACTTCTAACAGTACCTGGAATTTGTTTCCCAAAATGAGAGTAACAAAACCTTATCCCATGAGCAATCCATTTGGAAATAGTTTGTTTAGAGATAGCTTTGCATAGAGAACTAGAGGCATAAGAGATAAGCAACTGATCAGATTTTCTGAAATCTTTAGTTCTATCCAGGTAAAACCTTAGTTGTCTGTGCACGTCCAATGAATGCAAAATCCTTTCCCCTTTGTTTTGAGGATTTGGAAAGAAAGTAGGAAGGTGAATAGTCTGATTTAAAGCCACTTTAGAAATCACCTTAGGCATAAATGTAGGACTGGTCCTCAAGGCAACTCTGTCTTGGTGGAAAATAAGGTATGGTTCCACAGCCATGAGAGCTTGCAACTCAGAAACCCTTCTGGCAGAAGTCAAAGCTAATAAAATAGCTGTCTTCCAGGAAAGGAACTTGATATCTGAAGCAGCCGCAGGCTCAAAGGGGGATAAAGTTAGTTTTTCCAAAACATAGTTAAGATCCCAAGCAGGAACAGGAGGAGTTCTGGGAGGTCTTAAATTCTTAGCCCCTCTCAAGAATTGTCTCACCAGCTGGTGAGAAAAAATGGGGGGAATCAGTGTTGTAATGAGCCGAGATAGCGGAAGCATGGATTTTAATGGAAGAAAAGGAGAGGCCTTTAAGAAAAAGGTCTGAGAGGTAAAGTAGAATGGAAGAAATGTCAGGCAAAAGAGGATTAGAACCTCGGTCCCGCATCCAAATACAAAATCTTTTCCATTTAGAAGCATAGGATTTTCTAGTGCTAGGGCGCCTAGCTTCTAAGAGAACATCCAAAACTTGTTTGGGAAAAGCAGAAGGAATCAAAGGCCCTTGTAAAGCCAAGCTGCCAGGCAAAGAGTCTTGATTTGAGAGTGAAACATCTGACCCTGATGCTGGGACAGAAGTGAAGGAAACAGAGGCAGAATCCATGGAGGTTCCAAGAATAGGTGTCTTAAAGTTGGATACCAAAACTGCCGAGGCCAATTTGGAGCTATCAGAATGAAAATCTTGGGTCTGTCCTGTTGTATTTTCAGTAACACCCGAGGCAGAAGAGGCAGAGGAGGGAAGGCATATCCCAAAAGATTCCTCCAGCTGAAAGACAGGGCATCCACTTTCCAAGCTGCTTTGTGGAAGGACCTGGTGCAAAAGAGAGGCAGCTGATGGTTGAGATGAGATGCTAACAGATCTATCTGAGGGACTCCCCAAACTGCTGTAATCCTGCTGAATATGTTGGGGTCCAGCATCCATTCGTGAGGATCCAAAAGATTTCTGCTTAGGCTGTCTGCTAAGAGATTCTGTTTTCCTGGAATGAATTGAGCTTGAAGATGCAGATTTAGATGTAGAGCTGTGTCCCATAGACTCATGGCTAGTCTGCAAAGGGGGTAGGAGTGAGAGCCCCCTTGCTTGTTTATGTACCACATGACTGTGGTATTGTCTGTGAGAATCAGAAGATGGCCTGGTTGCAAAAGACTCTGGAAGGCTAGAAGAGAATTTTGGACTGCCAACATTTCCTTCAAGTTGATGTGCCAGGGAAGATGCTTCTTTGTCCAGTAGCCCTGCTGGCAATTGTTTAGGTAATGAGCTCCCCAAGCATAATCCGAGGCGTCTGTGGTTATGATCTGAGCAGGATGAGGTAGACTAAAGGGATTCCCTTCGTTTGAAGCACAAGCCCTGGACCACCAAAGGAACTCCTTTTGGAGGCAGGGAATCAGAGGTATCATAGTTTCCAGGCTGTGGCAATGCTGAGACCATACACTCTTTAGGTACCATTGAAGTTTTCTCATATGAAGCCTTGCATTTGGAATCAACAGGATGCAAGAAGCCATGTAGCCCAAAGCCTGCAGGAATTTCCTTGCAGTGAGCTGAGTTAAAGTAGCCAAGGTCTTGAAAATTGATGCCAGCTGTACCTGTTTTTCTGGAGTAAGGAAGGCCCTTTGTAAGCTTGTGTTTAGAAGAGCTCCCAAAAAGATCATTTGTTGAGAGGGGATCAAATGTGACTTTTTTGTGTTTACTGAGAATCCCAGTAGTAGGAGAAGACGCTGAACAAACTGCAGATGTTGAAGTAAAAGATCCTTGCTGTCTGCCTGGATAAGGCAGTCATCCAGGTAGGGATAAATTTGAATTCCTTGAAGTCTGCAATAAGCTACTACTGGAGCCAGACACTTGGTAAAGACTCTGGGTGCAGTAGATAAGCCAAAGGGCAGTACAGAGAATTGAAAGTGTCTCGAACCTGCCTTGAATCTGAGATATTTTCTGCATTCCTGTCTGATGGGAATGTGTAAATAGGCTTCCTTCAAGTCCAATGTCACCATCCAAGCATCCTGGGAGAGCATGGGAAGAAGTTGTTGCAGAGTAAGCATCTTGAATTTTGGAATCTCCAGAAATGTATTTAACACTGAGAGGTCCAGAATAGGTCTCCATGAGCTTTGTTTCCTTGGGACCAGAAAAAGTCTGGAGTAAAAACTTTTTCCCATCTCTGGAAGTGGAACAGGTTCTATGGCTTTCATGGCCAATAAGGCGTCCACTTGATTTAAGGCCTCTGACCATTGATGTTTTGGCAGATCTGGCCAGCCCGAAGACCTTGGCAGAGTATGAAAGTGGAATTTGTAGCCTCTTAAAATCACGTCTAAAACCCATTTGTCCTGGGTAATATGAGTCCAATTTTGGTAGAAAAGAGAAAGTTTTCCTCCGAGAGGGGCTTCCAGGCAAGGAGGACCTGTAGCCCAACGGAGAGAGTCATTGGGTCTGCTTCTTTTGAGATTGAGGTCTGTCTTCTCCCCTTCTAGGTGAAGAAGCAGTCCATTGTCTGGACCTGTAAGAGGCCTGAGCCTGCCCCCGGCCTCTGGACTGTCTATATATTCCCCTTTGAGGCCTGTCAGACGTGGGAAAAGACCAATTTTTGGAGGGCCAATTTCTAGAAAATCTAGGAGGCTGAACTTGTAAAAAATCTTTAACAGTCTGCATAGATTTTGCTTTTTCTTCCATCTTTTTAATAACCTCCTCAGCCTTGGATCCAAATAAAACATCATGCTGAACAGGGGCATCTAACAGCTTAGCCTTAACCTGTTCTGGTAAATTCTGCTCACGAAGCCAAGCATGTCTCCTGATAACAGTACCAGAGACAGCAGCCCTCTAAGAAGCTTCTAAGGCATCAAAACCACAATGTAAACTATGTTTGCTAACTTCAAAAACCACCAAAATTCAAGAAAACTGTTGTAATACCACACGAAAGAAGACTCCGTTGCAATTTTGTAAAAGGTTTAATCCAAAGGTTATAGTTTCATTCAATAGCACGAAAAAACACACTTCTATTCTCTTCTCTAGCGCCTCGGCAAAAAGCCTTTTCAGAGTAGATAATTCCTGTTTGCTAACTTGTTCAGTTGCATGCAATACATCCTGTAATTCCTTGTCCTCTGCACATGCAGGAAAGGTAGAGAGCTTTTGTTTTAAAACAGACAAAAGAAATTGCTGATACTTGAACATGTGAAACTGGCAATTTAAAGCTCTAATAGAAAGGGTAGCAGAAGTGTAAACCTTCTTGCCCCACCTGTCCAGGGCACGAGAATCCTTTTCAGAAGGGATAGGATTTTTAGAAGAAGCGGCCTTAGCAGCCCTAGAACCCTGAGAAATAGTTTCAGGATCAGCAGAAGGGTTCTTAAATAAGAATTGATGGGAGTCAGGGACTCTGTAAAATCTATCAGGCTTAGAAGGAACAGGCGGCAAGGAATCAGGATTTAGGTTAGCTTCAGAAAAAGCATCATCCACAACATCAAGTACAGGAGGAATAGCCAAAGGTCTGTGTTGAGGGAGAAGGAGAAATTCCCTAAGTCTCTTCTTAGGAGCAGAGTAATCCTGACCTTCCCAATGAAAATGCTCCCTCAGCTCATGTAAGGTTTCCCCAAAAGAGAAATCTTCAGGGGGAGAAGCAGAGGGAATAGAGTCCTCTGCATCGGAATCCTCATAAGGAGGAAAAGAATAATCCTGGTCAGAGGAAGAGACAGAAGACACAGAAGCCTGATCAGAAGAATCATAAGGAATATCCTGTCTAGGCCTTTTTTCTGGAGGAGGGTGAGAACCCCTAATCATTGTAAGTAAATCTTCAGCCATCCGAAGTAATTGCTTCTGGGACTTGGGAGCTGTATCCGAGGAAGCTTGTGAAGAAACCCTTGGTTTAACAGGAGTCTTTGACTTTGCCTTTGTCTTTGTAGAAATAGTGATATTAGAAGGCCTGAAAACCCCCTCAGAAGCCGGTACCTGCACAGCGGTTCCGGACCCATCTGAAGGAGCGACGTCCGAAGGTCCTGCAGCAGTTAAAATACTAGGCCTAGAAGGCTCCCCATGGGAGTCCGTGTCGGCCATCGGTTCCGAAGTGGCGGACAACAGGGGCTGCAAAAGCGCCTCACTGACAACTGCCGAACCCGAAGCTGGCTCCGGCTGCAAAATATCATGTTTGGACCTCGGAGGCCTATCCTTGTCTTTGCGTTTCTTTTGAATTCCGGTTGTCGGTAAAGTATCCGACGACATCCTATAATTAAATCGTCTACCTAAATAATTCAAGGCCCAATCGTACCTACGCTTGACAGTGTGAGAATTAAACCTGGCACAGAACCAACAGCAAGAAACGTCGTGGTCAGGGCCCAAGCAAGGTAGACAGTAAGAGCGGAAATCTTTATGAGGTATTTGTTTCCCACACGATATACAATTATTAACTTTTTCTGACATCGGAGGAGCAAGAAAAAAGTTTCCACAACGGGGTACTTAGCTTGAGAAGAGAAGTAGAAAACTTCGGACCGAAGACAATCAAAGCACGCTGTCTGAAAATGCCAACCAACGACTTGCGAGCTGCTTTCCACCGCACGGCAAGAAAGACTGGAGAAGATGGCATTGGCTGTCAGCTTTATATCCCTGCGTTCTGACATCAGGGTGCTTGCTGGTACAGCCGACGCCGGACCCAGACTTTGGGATTCTGGCCGACCTCAGGCTGCCTGCCGGCAGGATCACCCTACAGTAATGACTGCAACAGTGAAACACGAAGAACATCTGGCATTTTAACAGGGGTGTATAAACTTTTTATATCCACTGTATGCTTCATATATCAGCAGCTTTCAATGCTTCAACTAGTATAATGTAACATTTGGGTAACATAGAATATACATATAGACATAAGACAGTTTCAGTGGTTACCAAATGATTACAAAATGATGAGAATATGTTGATTTCACCTGTAGTAGGTTGTGATCGTACTGCCAAACAGAAAAAAAACATTTCCCCATATTCACTTTCTACACTAGCCCAGAAGTTAAATTAAAAATCAGATATGGTGAATCCACACTCAATTGCTCTACACAGTTCAGTTTTAGGAATTACCATGGAGGATAAAAATGGATCTCAGGAATATTAAGCATCTATTACAAGAAAGAAGCATAGTTAATAATCAAAGACCATTTTATATTATTCTCCATGTAATTAAGATAGGTGTCCTTTCCTACAGAGTTAAATACTACTGCTGTAAGTGGAATGGAACAGGTAATACAGAGAATGTGGCAATCAGTGGAGATCATTTAGCTGTGGTTTGTGTACTAAAGATGCTATTAACCGGACCTACCTTTACAGTTCTGTGTGTCTGGATCCCATCGATAACCATCAGTGCAATCCTGCAAATAACAATTAAAATAAGTCATCACCTAGCTACTGCAGAACGCATACAAATGTAGCTTCATATTATTAAGCTATTGAAAGTTCTGTTATGCCAACAGCGTTTTAATTAAAAACTAAGACCTATACCTTTTACTGTTTCGTTCTTGTAAAAGTTAATTTCATTAGGAAGTAATATGTTCTTTAAGCAGATCAGTGTATCAGGTAGTAAGTTACAGAAGTAACACACAAACTGATACAGTATCAGTTATCTATGAGGGGATTATTCCTGCTGTGGACACTAAAAGGTAGACTGCTGTTCTCTCTCTGTTCTCTGCTGTTCTGAATTGCCATTTTTTCTCTGAATCTTTTACACACTGGGGTATGCACACCCTACTCTGCTGCATACTGTTTTGTCATGCATGCCTACCCAATGAGTCCATTATTTTGTGCCAGAGTGAAAATACTTCCTGCAAATTAAGGAAAAATGTAGACTTTACATCTATAAAGTTAACAATTTAAAAAAAGTTAATTAAAAATATGTACCTATCCACCTAACAGGGCTCTCCAACAGTTTCCACTGGATGCATGGACCATCTAAGACCAGAGAAATCATGAGGAGGTATCTTGGATTCAACAAGGAGGCCCCCCCCAAAAGACAACTATTAATTAAGAACATATGTATTATGTTTGACATGGAAGACTCTCCTTGCTGGTTCTACAATAAGGCTGAATCCCAAAGCATAACTCTACCACAATGGAAGGGACTAGAAGACAGACAAAAGGGAGGAGACTCAGAAGTCTAAGTCCTGACATACTGAAGCAGTAATGTTACCCCATATAATAATGCTTGGTAAAGATGTGAACTGATGACCCAGTGACTGTGACATAAATGAATGTAGCAAAGACATTTTTTAAAACAAGCATTGAAACCAGAAACTTTTTAGTGACATGGCCTTTGAGTACTGCATTCTCCAGTGGGTGATAACCCACCTGATGACAAAAGATAATGCAGTTGGAAATCCATCTGGAAAGGGTTACCTTAGTGACTGCTAGCCCTTCTTTCCCCACTTCAAAGAAAATGAAGAAATATTCTATCTTCTTAAACCCATGCACACACTTTAGACAGACCCAAAAATGATGGTGTTCAAATAGGATATGGCAGGCTGTGGTCTCTTCTGGTTTCTCTATTTCTGAAGAAAAGATGAAATTGACAGGTATACAGACAAAAAACTACTTTCAGGAGGAATGACGGGTTGGTTCTAAGTGACACTGTATCCTTATAGGTTCACAGGTTCATAGGAGTGTACTAGGCAAAGTACCACTAGGGCCTTTGTAAGCCTAGCCATGCATCCCAAATCTCTTGACAAGTGCTGATACCCTTGATAAGTGTAAGCAAGAGCTTGGGAGATGAAACACTTTTATAAGCAGGGGCCTGGGAGATGAACCATTTACAGGCTGCCTGTGTCTATTAGAGACTTAGGTGCCAGGCCAGGGATGAATTTCCTGTTCTCAATTAAATTGTCCAAGTTAGATTAGCAGAGAACAAAGCTGCCTGTACAGAATTGTTCACAAAAAACCATGTGCAAGCATGTAAATGTCTGCAGTACCTAACAGAATCAAAACCCAAATCTAACACCAAAAACAAACCCCACCGGTAGAAGCCTAACTTTAAACCCCACTGGTGGAATCCTAACCTTAACCTTAACAGCGTATAAAAAAATCGCCATGTCCAAAATTAGAAAAATCAAATTTCACAGAGACAAGAGCCCTCTAATTCAACTAAACAAGATACTAACAGGTCCAACATGGCCAATTATGAGGTCAGGATATCCTCTCAAACTAACAGCAACCACAAAGTCTTCTTTAAGCTATGTCAGGAATCTTAACAGTAACACACATGGGTATGCAGAACTAGTGATAAATTACACAAACTTCACTGACCAGGGTTACATACCAAATATTCTAGCTAATAAATTTAGCTTTAACTTCATTCCCCACTCCTTCCCCCACTAACCCCTGTGAAATCCCTTCAAGCATATCCTCCTCAACTATCAACAGGAAGCAGGTCTTGGCAGAGCTCAGTAAGGCCAAAAAGACTGTTTCAACAGCATCCCGGTTGCCTCCTAAATACTTTCAAGCATGACCTAGCAAGACCACCATAGGCACTGATCAGCTACATCTTCAAAACAGGTTACATACCAAATGAATGGAGGACCACAATGAGTATTCCTCTCCACAGTCTGACATGTCTACTATGCAAAGCTATGAAACAAATTATTATGGAAATGATTAACAAGGACATTAGCAAACTAAAAACACTAGACCCATCCCAGTTTGGACTTTGTTAAGGGAAGGTCTTGCCAACTCAACCTGGTAGACTTCTTCAAGAGGGTCACCAAGACTATGGATGAGGGAAAAATAGTGTACACCACCTACCTTAACCTGGCCACATTTTTTGATACAATACCCCACTCATGTATTGTTGACAAACTCTCAGAACCAGGCATAAAGCCTAAAATAACTTGTTGGATTGCTGGCTGGCTTACAGATAGGACCCAGGTCAGGACTGGGGAGACCATTTCCACCAGGAGAGCAGTCATCAGCAGAGTACTCCAGGGTTCTTTGTTGGGCCAGCTCCTGTTTGGCATCTACTTCTCAGAAGTCAATGATAATGTCAAAGGTCTTTGGCTCACAAAGTTCACAGATGACTGTAAATTGTGAGCTATCATAGATTCCCCCAATGACACAAACATCCTACAAGAGGGTCTGATACAAACAACAAATAACTGGTGCCACAGCTGCAGATTAAAACTCAGTGAGAAGAAATGGATTATATTGCTTTTGGGAAGACATCCACCCAAGCTAATTACTTCATTGATAAAACACCCCTAAGAGCTGACCCAGTAGTTAGGTATTTGGGAATGTATATTGAAAGTAATTTGGCCTTTGACTAACATGTAGCCAAAACAGTAAAAAAAATCATTCTTTGCCACACAGCTTGTATGCAAGGGTATGACATTCATGTCTAAGAAAGTTATAGTACCACGCTATTAAACTCTTATCAGGCCCATCACCACATACAATGACCCCTTTTGCATTTGCTTAACCAGGCAAGTGCAACAGTTGGAATGTCCTCAAAGGTTTCTCAGCAGAAGAAATCAGGGTATGAATATCCTGTCCTTAAAAAATCACCTTAAGGTCCTATGTCTTTACAAAGACTAATACAGGTTACTGAGAACTGATCTCTGTCTGACATTTAAGGTAACCTCAGGTTCTAATTGTTGAATATGTCTGGTTAGGTTCATATCAAAGGGGGAATTATACTGAATGATAGGTCTGATGTATGCGGAATACAGTGGAACAATGACCTCCTTGGACATATATGCCATGCCTTTCTTTATAAGTTACACAACATAGAATGATTGTCTCACTAAAGTAGACATGGGATGGGCAAAGGCCAGATTACTGTCTACATCTGTCTCTAAGTCCCTGACTACTAGGTCAACTCTTAGGGGTGTGTTGCCAAATAGTTACTAGGACTGGATGGCTTTCCAAAGGATACTATTATGCATTTCTTGGTATTTAGTTTTAGTCTGTTGCTCCGACATAAGTTATTTGTCTGTGTTAGACCTTCCTGGAGAAAATTAGTGTCAGTGGGGGATTCTACAACCGCTTCTAATTTGCAGTCATCTGCAAAATTGGTGAACCAGAGGCCCTTGACAGTGGCCTTGACCTTAGAGAAATAAATGCCAAAAAGGAATGGTACCAGGACTGATCCCTGAGGGACGCTGGTTGGGACTAACCTCTTTGTAGAGATGGACTCCCCATTTCTAAGTTCCCAAGTCCTATCTGTGAGCCAGCTGTTCATCAACCACATGACGTAAGGGTTTACACCTAACCTCTTGAGTTTGTCAACAATGCCCAAGTAAAGTACTTTGTCAAATACCTTGGCCAGATCAAGGTAGACAGTGTGAACCATTTTGCCCTCATCCATTGCTTTGGTGACTTTCTCAAATAAGTCCACTAGGTTAAGTAGGCATAACCTGTCTTTGATGAAACCAAACAGGGTTGGGTCCAATGTCTGCAGGTTTCCTGTGTTCCTGTGTCCATACTGATCATTTCCACGATGATAATTCTTTCCAAGGCTTTGCATATGAGACTAGTAAATCTTATGGGTCTACAGTTTCCATGGTCTGTAGATGGCCCACCTTTGTGCAGAGGAATGACTGTTGCTGTTCTCCATTCATGAGGCATGAAGCCTATTTAAAGGCTACAGTTTAATAGTGCCTCCAGAAGGCATGATAGGTCATGTTTCATGCTATTTAGAAGGCATCCTGGGATACTGTCTGGGCCCATCAGTGCAGTGTTCTTGGCTTTAGAGAGAGCATTGAAGACCTGTTTGCTAATGAAATTGGGGTGAGTTATACGTTATGGCATTTTCTGAGGGAAGGCTGAAGGAAAGAGAGGGGCAAAGTTAGAGCTGAATTTGTCTGCCAGTAGTTTTGCTAGATCTTCTGGCTCTGTACATGTAGTTCCATTAAAAATGAGCTCTGAACACATTTGTGTATTCCTTTGAGGTTGTGGACATAGTTAAAGAGTGTCTTGTCCATAACCTAAGAGGCCAAATTTACCTCAAATTTGGATTTTCACAGGCTTATTTGTCCTATGAGCTGTTGGTTTAGTTTTTATCCTGCTGAGTGCTATGCCTCCTAATTTTTGCCAAGATTTTCTTGTTTCAATTATACAATCTAATGATGTTGAGATTCCAGCAGGGTGGCTTGTTTTTTTAGTTAGTTCTGTAATTATTCCTGTTGGGTACAGTTTCCTCTACACAGTTATTAACATGCTTTGTGTGGGGTTTAATTCAACAGTTCTGTGTGAGCAGCAGTGTTCTCAGGGTTTATGGGGGCTTGAAATGTTGCCAGGTTATCACTTAATAGTAGGAAGTTAGCCTTAAGAGTAGTTCCTGAACATTCCAGGGTTAGCTGGGGTTCAGGATTTTATTTTTACTTCAAAGGAGACTGTTTTGTAGTTTGACCTCACCAGAGGGAACATTACATTAGTGGTTGTACAATACTGTCCCACATTAGTGAGGTCCAGATGCTGTATATTTGTGCCCCTGGTCAGCATATTGACAATCTGGTCCCGGGTGTTTGTTTTTACAAAATCAAGAAATCTCTGTGCCTGCACATTTGGTGTCATATATGATTCAAAAACTGGCAACAGCACACAAACGATCAACCAAAAACCATAAAATAGATATGTAGAAGAATCCAGCAGCAACCAAGGAAGATGCCGCAAGGAACTCCAATTATATAATGTTCTTCTTCTTCTGGCTTTTCCTGGTTAGGGGTCACCACAGCGAATCATCTGTCTGCTCATGATTGGCAGTGAAGTTTTACAGTGTCAAGTTGCCAGCCTGGCGCCCAACCTTCTACAGAAGGCACACACATGCACACACTTACACCTGGGGACAATTTAAAGTGTCCAATCCACTTACTGCATGTCTTTGGGGTGTGGGAGGAAACCAGAGCACCCGGAGGAAACCCACGGAACCACAGGGAGGACATGCAGACTCTGCACAGAAGGCACCCCAGCCGAGAATCGAACCAGAGAACCTCTTGCTGTGAGGCGGCAACCCTAACCGCTGCACCACTGTGGCTCCAATTATATAATTTTAATAATATAAAATAAAATACAAGTTGTAAGTTAAGCACTTTCATCCATAAAACAACCGGAACTTCATCAGTGCTGAACATTTTACCCCATTATATATAGTTCCATCCACACATTCAAAACAGTAGCCCTGTTTCATTGGTCAGACTAAATAAATTAATTATTAAATCAATAAATTAACACGTCAACCAGGAAAATTGGTGACAGCCCATTAAAAAATATTGTGTGTAGGCAAAAGTTTTTAGTTTTAAATTTGAATGGATAGACATACATAAAATTATTTATAAAACTATATAAAGCTGTATGTATGAAAAGACTAAACTACAGCCAATCTGTAGGCGGTAGCACACACATCTTCTAAAGCAGACAGAATGGGAAGAATGAGTTTAGGTTCTGGAAAATCCTTCTGTAACAAACTCAGCATTTTCTGAGGAACTGAGAAACCTTAGTGCTCTCCCCCTGAAAACAATTACACATTCTAGCAATACTCTCGGAGAAAGAGAAACTCCCACAGGGAGAATTAGAAGCTGAGCTCTCCTCTGAGTCTGAATTGGAAATCTGAGGAAAATACCCTTTATCTGTCTCTTCATCTTCCTGTTCAGATTCAGAATCTTGAATCTTTTCTGGAAAAGACATAGCCCTCTTTCTTTTTACCAGAAGCTAATCTACAAAAAGGACCTGGATTAAACCCTGAGCCAATCCTGGTAAATTACTCCTATTCAAAGAAATTTGAGGAGAAGTAGATCCATGCTTGGTTTTGTCTTTCTTTTTGACAGGACAAATGGGGTCAACTGTGTTACTAATGGCAACAGCTGCTTCCCAGTGGATAACCACAGCATTCTGTCACAACATGGAAACCTTTCCTGTTTCTTCTCCCAGGACAAAGAAGAGTGGCTCTCGCTTGCCCACTGAGGGGACTTCAGCAGCTACAAAGGATGTGGCTAACTCCTATAGTGGTTGTGGATGCTACACCAGAGGGATATGGGATAAAACATGAGTGGTCTAAGTTACAACAAATAGGCACAGAAGAGACACCCAAACTGCTAGCCTGCTGGGATGGCAAAGACTGTTTGCTTATTTATTTATTTATTTATTTATTTTGTGGTCAGAGGAAGGACCAACCATGGGACTAGTAATCTGTTCCATGGTCAAGCCAAAAGACAAGCAGCAAATGCCAGTAAAACTACCTGTCCACAAAAGTCACTTTCTGACAGGAAAAAAACTCAGTAAAAATCACTTTAAAACACTATGTCAACCCCATAAGGAAAAAATAAACCCAATTTATCTACAAAAATATGTTTTAATTTAGTTTACACTACTTTTAAACTGGCAGAAAAAAACTAGTGCTCCATTTAAAAGTACATTAAAGTCTCAAGATAGTCTGTTAAAATGCAACACTGTTAGATTTAAAATTACTTTCTTGAAGAGGAAAGTAATAAAACATCAATAAAATTAAGAAAATGGAAGTCCCCCCCAAAAAAAGAAATTTTCTGCCCAGCAAAGGAAAGCACAAACTGCCTGTCAATCCTCGAAAGCCTCAGAGGACCGTACTCTTTGGCGGCATTAAGGTTTTGAAGGGCTTCGCACCTAAACTTGTCTTTTAGTCAGCTGAACTAAGAGCTGCTTGACAGTTTGGGCACATAGAAGGTCTCCTGAAGCTTTGGAAGCTGGCTGGCTGTTGCATCCTTGGAAGGATATAACCTATAAAGCTAAGGCTACTGCAGCAGTGATCAATACGATGAACATCTATAATGTTTAATGATGTGATAATAGAACAGGTAAAGGAGAATAAGGACTTGAGAGTAACCAAAACTAACAGATTTTCATTTGGTGAACATATGACCAAGATAAATTCGGTAATGAAGCAGATGAGTGCCTCATTAAAAATATTTCCACCAGAGATGAGTGTTGTCTGGCAAGCTTGTTTAGGACATTTATAAGACTTTTATTAGAATATAATAATTATTTTTGTATATATTCTTCTACGCAGTTAAACCAATTAGAATAAGTCCAGAGGAAATTCATCAAAATAATTCAATCAATGATAAATAAGAGCTATGACAAGAACTGGCAGCTGTTAAACCATTATACTATGCTTTAGAGATATTACATAGGCAAATTAATATTGGCATATAAAGCACTGAAAAGTGGGAAAAAAAGAGTATCACTTATTTTAGAAATACATCAAAGTATAAAACTTGCCAACGTAACTTGATGATGTGAATAAATCACAGGAAAACAAAATTAAAAGAATTGATAGTCAAATGTATTCCGGCTATCTGGAACAAGTTACCTCTATTTGCTTACTGTTCAAACAGGTAAGAACTTTGAAATCATTGTTTATTTATTAGCAGATGTTTACCTGAATAATCTGACTTGGCACAAAGTCCCTTTTCAGTGGAGGCCCAGGGAGAAAAAAGCCACACAAAATACATAAATTAAGTTTGCAAAAGGTTACAGTGAGAAAGAAGAGTACAAGTATAATAAAAACATTACAGACAAATTTCAACTAATGGTTATAAGACAAAAGGTTTATGTTACAGCAATGTGTAGGTTGTTTTAATTATTAAACCAAAATACATCATCATCATCTTCTTTAGGCTGTTCCCGTTAGGGGTCGCCACAGTGGATCATCTGTTTCCATTTCTTCCTGTCCTCTGCATCTTGCTCTGTCACACCATCCACCTGCATGCCCTTTTTCACCACATCCATAAACATTATCTTAGGCCTTCCTCTTTTCCTGATACCTGGTAGCTTCATCCTTACCATCTTTTTCCCAATATACTCATCATCCCTCCTCAGTACATGTCCAAACCAACGTAATCTTGTCTCTCTGGCTTTGTCTCCAAACCTTCCAACCTGGGTTGACTCTCTAATATACTTATTCCTAATCAAATCCACCCTCGTCACACCCAGTGCAAATCTTAACATCTTTAACTCTGCCACATCCAGCTCTAACTCCTGCCTTTTTGTCAATGCCACTGTCTCCAACCCATATAACATAGCTGGTCTCACTACCCTCTTGTAGACCTTCCCTTTCACTCTTACTGGTACTCGTCTGTCACAAATCACTCCTGACACTCTTCTCCACCCAATCCATCCTGCCTGCACTCTCTTCTTCACCTCTCTTCCACACTCACCATTACTCTGAACTATTGATCCCAAGTATTTAAACTCATCCACATTCGCCACCTCTACTCCTTGCATCCTCACCATTCCTCTATCCTCCCTCTCATTCACACACATATATTCTGCCTTAGTCCTGCTGACCTTCTCTCTAGAGCATATCTCCATCTCTCCAGGGTCTCCTCCACTTGTTCCCTACTCTCACTACAGATCACAATGTCATCTGCAAACATCATAGTCCAATAAACAAAATATCACAAACATTAAGAGGAGATGTAGAGCTATTGCAGTACAAAAATATCTAATTTTCATTGTACATGTTATGGACATGGCTAAAAGTCTTAAATAATCAGCAACAAAAGGGAAAAGAATCTGATATGTACAAACAATCAACAGCAAACAAATAAAGCAAATACAGCACTGTGTTCATTATTAACAATGGTTTCTAGGTTTAGGCTTATATACAGAATTCATAGATGAGTGATTTGGATGTTTATAGATGGGGTAAGAGAGATGCAAGCAGTAGTTTATAAGGTACAGAAAAATTAAGGTAAGTAGATGGCAGGATGCTGAGTTGTAAGAAAGACAGAAGAGTAGACTGTGAAGTACAACAGAATGGAAGTTAATAGATGCAGATAAATTTATCTGAAAGACAGAAGAGCATGGTGAAGTAAGTTTGATGAGGTGTGTGGGAGAAAAGGTTTAGTTGAGGGGGTAAAACTTGATTCCTGGGTTGGTGCAGGTGTTTATAATCACAATTTTAATGAGTTAATGTTCCTTGAAGGCCTTTGGCAGCAATACTGTAACACTTTACAAACTATATGAAACATGTCGAAAAGGAAGGGGTGTTATGATCAGAGGCAGATCAACACGTTTCTAGATAATTTTAGGCATCGAGATATAAGCTCTTTGTTGGGTGAAGTAATAGGTATATTTTGAAAAGATGAATGCATTGTTTATTTTGTTCCATGCTTGCCTGAATTTGATAAGTTTACTCTTCTGCTTAGATCTGCGATACAGACAACAAATGTTCTCTTGAAATCATAATGGATTTTACCACAGGAGTAATACAGGAGAGGTTTATTCCCCAGCACATTTTTTTCTGAGAAGCAGTCATAATGTCTGAGATAGAGAGGTGAAATTAAAAAGAGTTGCCTGTATACCTCTCAACTATCCAGATTTACGCACAATGTCAAGATTTTTGCCTCATATTTTTGGTCTGTTCCTCATAAAATTTGTCGTTTTCTGGATTTTTGTGGCAAATCAGTGAGGACTGAATTCACTATAAAATGACAGGCAGTTGAGTTTCAGACTTCATATCCTTCAGAAAATACATAGTAACATAAGACCTTTTATTCTAACAACTTTCTAAGTTTATAAGAGTAACGTTTAAAATTTGTGCCTATTTTTGGAGCTTTGTCCCCCCTATTATTTTTGGCTTTGTCGAGATTTTTTTGTGCCAAGAGGTTGAGAGCTGCGGTTGCCTGCATTACAGTAGAGAGTTGATTACCTGAATGTCGATTAACCGAAACGTCAATTATCCAAAAGCAGCCTTCTGAAGTTTTGGGGTAGGAAAAATCATAAAGTCTGAATATGTAAACATTATGGGCCGGATTCACAAAACCTCCGTGTAAGTCTTAATATGTCTTACTCGGAGGCTGCAGTTGAACGGTATGATGTCAGCGTGCCATGAATATTCATGAGGGCATGCTGACTCATCCGTAACTCTTACACGGACTGAGTAGGCAAGCAGGTGGCGTGTCCGACTGCCGAGCAGTCTAAATGTCCGCGCCCCTGCAAGGTTTTAAAAAACATAGTGTCAACAGACAAGAGCGAGTTCGCTCAAATGTACTTGCACCCAACACCACACTCCCTGACACTGTAAACCCCCATCACAGTTATAAAACGTAACAAATAAATATATTTTTTTAAAATACACGATATAGCTGCCCGTATTTGCGCTTGTTTGCGCGGGTGTGCCCATTGCTTAACCACAGTTAGCAATTGTGACATTGAAGAGCATATAAGAACTACTTATGTAAATTAATCCAAATAGCAATAGCATAATGGTAGAGTGTATGCACAAAGAGAAGGCATTCACGGTTCGATTCTCAGCACTCCCCTTCTTATTTATGTTTTAAATCAGTATTTGAAATAATACCAGACAAATATGATTAAAATGTTATTAAAAGCAGTGACATGGCCAATGTATCAGCGAACAAAATATATATTTTGAAAAGACCCAGATAGATAATAGCCTGCCATTAAGCAACGTTTTACACAGCTAAACAGAGGTGCCCATAGTTGAATAGCGCTATACCCATCTAAACAGAGGTGCCCATAGTTTACTAGCGCTTTATGCAGTTAAACAGAGTTGCCCATAGTTTAATAGCACTTCACCCAGCTAAACAGAGTTGCTTATAGTGTAATAGCGCTTTACCCAGCGCAATAGAGTTGCCCAAAGGTGAAAAGCGCTTTATCCAGTGCAATGTGTTTGCACGGACATGCTCGCCGCGCCAACCAGGGCACCATAGGGCACCGGGGAGCAACGTAGAGCTAGGTTGCTTAAACACAGCCACACCCCCTAGCCTGTCTAGACAGTATTAAAATAAGAGACAAGGTTTGAACCCAGGACTCTGTGCATCATAATCAAACCACAGAACCACTAAGACATGACAGCTTAGGAGAAACAGCCGCTATTAGCATACATATACATAGAAATGTTAGATTAACTATTACTAAGCAGGTCTGCAGTCAGCTTAGAATTCTCAAAAACGGCCAATCACAAAAAAGTGCAGGAAATGCGGCATATTTAAGTCCCATAGGTGGGAATACTCGCCATAACTGATTGTGGTACCCACTTGCAGTCAGGATGGCTGGCGTCGGAGAAGGTAATCGCTTTAGAGCACAAAGGTGGGGCATTGAGGAGTCTAAATATATGCTTAGGCTCCTAGTCCACCAACATGAAGGCCGACTCATGCAGGGCCAGTTTCAATGGGGAGCGTACAAGGCAGAGGCGTGGAGCCAGTTGGCACATGATCTTACCAGTGCCACAGGCATTCCCAGGACTGGTGAGCAGGTCCGTCACCACCATGCGGACCTGAAACGTCGAAAGGAGGACCAACTGAACCGATGGATCCAGGAGGCCCGCCATATGCCCAATGCCCCACTACTGAATAAGTATCCATGTAATTAAATATGTAAGAAATGCTATCCTAGCCTATAGTATGGATATGTATGTTCCAATATCCCTTCATTTATATTACAGCTGCAGGTGTTCATTCTGCGAATCGGCAAGCCTATGCTGATAGGCTGTTAAGGCTGCGCCACCAGGCAGGTTAGTAATTATTCAGCTGGTATTATTATAGAATATAAGTGAGACAACCTGTAAAAGAGTTCAGTGTTGTAACTCAGTGATAAAGGTCAAATAAGCCTAGAATAGCCACTCAAATCACACCTCTTGCATTCCTGGCTCTGTCCTTGCATCACATAAATACTTTCCTGCTCTCCTCAAATACTTCCTACCTTCCTCTATATTCTGCTTACTGTCTCTATATTACAGTACTAACAACTCCTCAAAACTGCCATACAGGGCCTTCCTCTGGTCACACTTAAACTTGCTTAGCACAAAATATTGTCTTTTATACTGTCATATGTGATGTCTCTGATGATTGTATTGTTACAATGAAATCATGCCCTTCTTGCATGAAATATCTTGTATTGTAAAAATTCCCACTGTACATATAGTTTAATAGTGGGGCTTTTCTTCCCGGGACTCCGCTGTAAATGGACCTCGCACCAGTCAGACTTTCCCGGTCAACAAATGTAAAATAAAATAAAATAAATAAATAAATGAATAAAGCTTCTGTTAGTATGCTAAGATCAGATAAGTGATGCAGCCTGAAAAAGAGTATTGTAATCCATTAATAAAGAGTAAACAAGTCTCAAATAGAGTTTCCACCTGCATTGTAATATCAGATAACTGCTTCAGCCTGAAAATGAGTGTTCTAATCCATCAATAAAGGACAGACAAGTCTTGAATACATCCTTGTATATACTGTCATATGAAATAAGTGAGTCAGCTGGAAAGGATTGTTGTAAGCCAGTAATAAATGTTAATACAGCCTGAAATTAAGTACCATCCTGAAATGTAAATATAAAATAAGGGAGAGAGTGTGAGAAAGAGTATGAAGCTACCAATAAAGGTGTAAGAAGTCTGGAATAAAGGTATACTGCATGCACTACATAATGAAATGAATGAGACAGCCACAACCAAAGAGTGAAATGTTTTTAATGAAGTTCAATACCTGGACTGTGTCCGTCCCACATTTTGGATATGTTGTTGTACCCTTGCATTATGGAGATAGTATGGATGTATGAAATGCTGAACATCCACAGTTGTCTAGGCCCATATAAACTCGCTGATGGGAATGCCAGTATCTCAGAGGAATATTTATAGTCCTCAACTGTTTCATGTAAAGTATGTACATGTTAATCTGGTACATGAGCAGCTTGTGCTTGTGATCCCACAAATGTCAGTGTGTTGCTAGAACTGTACGTAACTGTTCAAATGTAACAGGATACTTTACCTGAACACAGCCAGATATGAACATATATGAATACAAATGGTATGTATATTAATGTAGCAGTAACATCTCCATCACCAACATTTCTAAGGTTACATACAGGAAACTGTACTAATACATGTAGGGGATATATATCTGCAGCTAGTAGGAATGCACAGTATACGTATAGGTATTTTAAGTTGTTAATGTAATATTTTACCATCCTATGTTATGTTCACAAATGATGCCATTCCACACCAAACTGGGTATGTCTATTCACAATTAATTCATATGGACATTTGTCCTGTTGGTTTATACATATCTGCATGTACGTTGATGCATGTGCCCTGTTCACATATCCAAACCTGATGACCCCTTTGCCACCAATCAACCCTGTATGCTGTTGGAATGTCCACTGTTGTTCTAAATATGCATGTGTTATGCTTGTTGTTCAACGTTTGGAATTCATGTGTGTTTGGTTAATGGGAATACTAATGCACGCTGTTACAACTAATTTGGAATGGTGTTGTTTGTTACTAACCCAAAATGCCATTAAATACTGTAAAACATGGGACAACAGGGAAGGCGGGTCCCAGCGGACCCACCTCTCCCACCTCAGCTGGCGATTGCACCTGGCACCAGTGCCCAGCCCGGGACCTCCTCCTCCGGTGGCCCTGTGCCACCTTCGGGTGGAAGCGTTGCAGGGGATGGGGCTCGCCCCCCCTCTGCAAGCGTGGCCGGAGGAGAACCTCCACTCACCCTCCAAAGGGCTGTGGTGCGTAGTGAGATCAGGTGTTCCATGACTGATCCCCTATGCCAGCTTGAGGTGAGAGTGGCGCAACTCACTGGTGTGCCTGCCCCTCCTATCCAGCCCCCAGCACAGCCTCGGCCTGGGCTGTGAAGACACAGTGGTAAATGCCCATGGGTGAGGATCTCAGTTCCACTGTTGCCATCTGTGGGCTCATGGGCTTGTGATATCCAAGCATCCATCCCCGTCAATTGTGTGTACCCACCACATGTGTCATACTCTGCCCCTGTATGCGTCTTGTTTGTCTTGTCTGTTAACCTCCCGAACCCACCTCCCTCAATTTTCCTACTTCCTTTACCTCACATTCCACTCCTACCTGAAAAAAAAAGGGCAATCTGTGCCCCCAAAAAAATTACGCCCCATACATAGCTGCCCATTTCACACACATGTAAACTGATAATTACAATTGGCTGTGCAACATACTTTGTTGTCCTCACTCCTCTCTCAGGGGTGGAAGGTTTCAAATTTCACTCTAAATTTCTAACATATGCACAGCTGTTGCTGGTAAAGAATTGGGCAGCTATGGGCCTTCCCTACATCCTTCCTGCACATCCTGAGCTTGTTTTCCTACTGTCCTACCCTCTTTGTGCCCCCTTTTTCACCACTTTCCTATTTCCCCATTTTCTTTTCTTTAAAAGAAATTAGCGCAGGTGTTGGCGTGAGTAAGCACTTTTAAGCAGTAGTCAGCGGGTATGCGCTTGTGTGCGCTTAGCTAAACGTAGATAAGCATAGCTAAGCATCGCGCAAACTCGCACAAACCCGCTTACAACTGCTTAAAAGTGCCTTAGCCACTCTGTATGACAAGGCCTGTAGTCTGCTCATCAGCAAAATAAAATACTCCTGTCAGTCTCGAACCCCGGACCTTGGACACACTAGACTGCATGAATTACCACTGAGCCACAGCAGGTATACAATAACTTGGTGCTGTAATAAATATATCATGCATTACTATGAGGGAATGTAAAGGGAAAAAAGGAATGCCATAACACAAATCTTGTACTGTGGGCCTTAACCAGCAGGTGTTGTTGAACTGCATGACATGACTGTGAAAAGAGAATCAGCCATGCTAGTAGGGAATAAGGTTACAGTAGCAGCTTACAAACCCCACACAGTATCAGGGCAGGATAAACACTGGCATATTTGCATAGGTCACAGGCCAGACCTCCCAACAGTGACTGCTCTACAGTGATGCCCCTGATTTGTAAACAAATGTTAGCTGTGCCCCTCTGACTCCCTGTGAAACAGTAGGCAGAAAGGTGTTGAATCTCACTTAATAACAAATGTCAATAAGTGAGAGTAGACACCACTTGCACATCAAAAAAGGTGTAGTAATAGAAATGCTCTGAATCACCCAATGTCTGAACTGCAAAATGTCTGAACTATATGACAGGTGCATCCCAGTTATATGTACCTTTCCCTGAGGCTGTTCAAATATATACGTGAGAGTATCTGAGGCCTGGAAAAGTCAGAAACACACAGGCATATCAGCTTGTCTGCTGTTACACACTCTGCAAATAGCTGTAGAATGAATCCCACAAGCATGCCCTTATGTAGAAGTACAACACAGAAATAGCACAGGATATAGCCATGTATTGCTAGCAACCACCTGTGACAATGCCATTGTTCAGGTGCTGAAAAGACTGCTGTGGTGCACAGTCAAAGAATACTAGGCTGACGTCTGTCTAGCATCTGGATATGTCCACAGGTGGGAGGTACTCAGACAGACTACAAGCTTTCATAGACTTACAGGTACACAGCAACTCTGCATGTTCAGTAAGAAAAACATCACACGATAATAAATAATGCACACTGCAGTTCTGCACCCCTACCCAAAGGTACTATATACCAGTGTAGTCAGGCACAACCAAGGGTGTAGGTAGGCATACACAGTACAGAAATATGTCTAGTCGTCCTGATCAGACTGTGCTAATGCCAACACAAACTACAAACTGTTCAGATGTGAGTAACGTACTAATGACAGTTTAGCAGTTCACAAACAGTGCATGTGCTTGATATTCATAATTGGTAATACAACATACTTATATGTCCTCACCACTCTCTCAGGGGTGGAAGGTATCAAATATCCCACCTAATATATTGCATATGCACAGCTGTTGCTGGTAAAGAAATGGGCAGCTATGGACCTTCTCCACACCCATCGTGTACATCCCAAGCTAGTTTCCCTACTGTCTTCCCCTCTTTGAGCACCCTTTATCAACACACTCCTATCTCCCCATTTACTTTTCTGTCAAAGACATGAGCGCGGGGGTTAGCAGGAGTGAGCACTTGTAAAAAGTAGTAAGCGGGTTTGCACCAGTGTGCGCATGTGCGCGCCTAGCTTAGCATTGCTAAGATATGATAAGCTCCGCCAAGCTTAGCTTACTATTGCTAACATAAAATGAGCTGAGCTAAGCTTAGCTTAGTATTGCTAAAATACACTAAGCTGAGCTAAGTGTCGCTTAGCATCGCTAAGCGTCGTGCAAACCCGCGCCAACTCATTTACAACTGCTTCAAAGTGCCTTTGTCACTCTGTATGACAAGGCCCTTGTATTGCTCAGCAGCAAAATAAAATACCCTTGTCAGTCTCAAACACCGCACCTTGGACTCACCAGTCTGCATGATGTACCACTAAGCCACAGCATATATACAATAACTTGGTGCTGAAAGAAATATAACATGCATTACAAGGAGTACATGTAAACGGAAAATAGGAAAGCCATAGGAATACATTGCAATAAAGAAACATGACATGCATTACAAGGACTGGATGTAAAGGGAAAATAGGAAAGCCATAGGAATACATTGCAATAAAGAAATGTGACATGCATTACAAGGACTGGATGTAAAGGGAAAATAGGAAAGCCATAGGAATACATTGCAATAACTACTGTTGTATGCCAGTTAATTCCCTAATTCCAAAAGAAAGTACATACTCCCATGTATCCAGTGTTAGCATTAGGAGGTGTGAGTAAACTTACACACTGAGAAGAGTGTACTTGAAGAAGCAACAGTCAGGTTTTACTACAACATGCATTTCACTGGCTACAACCCAGCTTCAGATATGAGACATATACCAACCTTCTGACTGACACAACAGTGTCCACAGCAAACAAGCATGGTCCCCACCTTGCAAAACTGAAAGGCCTATGCCTACCTAACCTATCATTTTATAGCAGTGTCCTGAAATCACACTGAGAACTGCAATTACCACACAGCAGGCTGCATGCAATTACTAAATGGTGGGCACCAACTGGTGCAGAGGCCATCACATGCACATGTGCAGATACCTACAAAAGAAGCTTGTACCTGCTGTCCACACATGCAATAATATCATTGCAGCAACTGGAGAGAGAGAGAGAGAGCAAGCGAGAGAGACAGACAGACAGACAAACAGTTGGAGAGACCAAACCAAAAAAAACAAAACAGAGGTGGTTGGAGACACCGACCAACCAAAACAAAATTTAAAACAAACAGAGGCAGTGGAGGACACTGACCTAAATAAATAAAAATAAAAAAAACATCAACAGGTACAATAGACTGAGGTGAGACATACAAAGGTAAGGTATGTAACACAGATGTATTTGCTGGCATCCGAATGATGTGTCTGAAGGGTACTCTACATTCTGTGAACACTCCTTATGTGTTAGCAGTCCATATCTAAATGTATATGCAGATGTGCATAGGGCAAGGGACATACTGCAACTGTTAATGAAGGCTGGACATATATATGTATTTGAAGGTTGCTATGTGCACATATCTATGTAGGTTGTAGTGTGTGGCATTGAAAACAGCAAGCAGTGCAGGTATATGGCATGTGGTGGTTAAATGCTGTGGGACTGAGTTAAAGCTAGTGAGGTCTGCTACGGCTATACGGCCTGAGGATAGCGAAATGCATTCTGCACAACACTGTGCAATATTATTACATAATCATATGTCTCACAACTGTTCCATAATTGATATTCCCACCATGAAAGGTGGCCATTATATCTGTATATGTGTGCATGTATATGTACAGCAGTGGCTGTTTACAAGTATGTGTATGTATATATATATATATATATATATATATATACATATATATATATATATATATATATATATATATATATATATATATATATATGTATATACATATATATATATATATATATATATATATATATATATATATATATATAGATAGAGATATATATATATATACATATACACACACACACACATATATATATATATATATATATATATATATATATACATACATATGTATGTGTATACACACATATATATATATATATATATATGTGTGTAGATATATATATATATGCATATATATATATATATATATACATATATATATATATATATATATGCATATATATATAGATATAGATATATATAGATATAGATATATGTATATATATATAGATATAAGCATATATACATATATAGATATATATAGATATATAGATATGTAGATATATAAATATATATAGTGTACACATATATATTTGCCATGCAGATACCTGATGTCTGCAATGCACTTACTGTTGTCATCATACTATGTCATACCATAGTAAAAGCAAAAACCACACCGTGTTGACCAACAGTCTCACACACACACACAGTCAGCATTTGCAGGATTCAAACCCCTACCAAACAATGTTATGATACTAGAGAGCGACGCATTAACACGGCGTGCTATTTGCTTTACTGGCTGGTTTACCTTCTCCTGCTGTATTTGTAGGATGGTGACATCATCAGACTTTCCAAAGAGGAATGTACCTCCTTTACTGGGTTTTCCCAGTCTCCAAAAAGGAACACCTCTCAAAGGAAACTGCACACATAACTGGGTTTTCCCAGACTCCAAAAAGGAACACCTCTCAAAGGAAACTGCACACATACACCCCCCCACCACCACCCCCCACAGACACACACACACACACACTTTGCAGGATTCAAACTCCTACCTAACTATGTTATGACACTGGAAAGAGATGCATTAACATGGTGCGCTATTTGTTATACTGGCTGGTTTCTCTTATCCTGCTGTATTTCTAGGATGGTGACATCATCAGTCTTTCCAAAGAGGAATGTACATCTTCTAGTGCGTTTTCCCAGTCTCCAAAAAGGGCACTCCTTTCAAAGACAATTGCACACATACACACCCTCCACACACACACACACACACACACACACACACACACACACACACACACTCAGCATTTGCAAGATTCAAACCCCTGCCTACCTATGTTATGATACTAGAGAAAGAGACGCATTAGCGCGCTATTTGTTATACTGGCTGTTTTTTCTTCTCCTGCTGTATTTCTAGGATGGTGACATCATCAGTCTTTCCAAAGAGGAATGTACATCTTCTAGTGTGTTTTCCCAGTCTCCAAAAAGGGCACTCCTTTCAAAGACAATTGCACACATACACACACCCCACACACACAGTCAGCATTTGCAGGATTCAAACCCCTACCTACCTATGTTATGATACTAGAGAGAGACACATTAGCACAGCGCGCTATTTGTTATACTGGCTGGTTTCTCTTATCCTGCTGTATTTCTAGGATGGTGACATCATCAGTCTTTCCAAAAAGGAATGTACATCTTCTAGTGCGTTTTCCCAGTCTCCAAAAAGGGCACTCCTTTCAAAGACAATTGCACACATACACACCCTCCACACACACACTCAGCATTTGCAAGATTCAAACCCCTGCCTACCTATGTTATGATACTAGAGAAAGAGACGCATTAGCGCGGCGCGCTATTTGTTATACTGGCTGTTTTTTCTTCTCCTGCTGTATTTCTAGGATGGTGACATCATCAGTCTTTTTCAAAGAGGAATGTACATCTTTTAGTGTGTTTTCCCAGTCTCCAAAAAGGGCACTCCTTTCAAAGACAATTGCACACATACACACACGCCCCACACACACAGTCAGCATTTGCAGGATTCAAACCCCTACCTACCTATGTTATGATACTAGAGAGAGACGCATTAGCACAGCGCGCTATTTGTTATATTGGCTGGTTTTCCTTCTCCTGCTGTATTTATAGGATGGTGCCATAATCACACTGGACATGGTGATGTGTGTACACTTTCTTTTATGTCATTCCAGGAATGGTCCATGTGGGTCAGCAGGTGTCAACAGCTTGAACATGACCATCTATCTGTGGACACATTGACATTCCGTCATATGTCAACACATATTTATGCACAGCTTCTTGGTTTTTTGGATACTACATGTGCCTGGGATGTTGATAAAGGCTATTCAAAGTCTATGTGACATGTGTAGATGTGTTCATTGATGTATGTCCTGGGTGGCTGCTTTGTAAACAGTCCAGCATGTTTGGGTAACCATGATCCGCACATGAACATACCACAGTTGGTAGGGATGTGTGTGTGTCAGCTTCCAATAGCTTTGTTTATGACTGCAACCATGATGGACTCCATGACCTTGCAGATCAGACCTCATAGGCGTACTAGACTTGACTTCCCATGGTGTGTTGTGCACCAACACTTGTGGGGAGTGCCATACGTAGCTGTGACACATTCAACGGTTCCACATCCTGTGTAGGGGGTGCGGCTCAGCTAACTGTTCAGGTGCATAATCTGTTTGTTCTGTAGTTTGTGCATGACACATATTGTGAATCAATGTATTCCACCTGCTGCCATGCTTTTGGCAGTGGGGGTAGCTGCTCATCCATTCTACATGTGATATCTCCTGGTATGGGTATGTACATATGGTCCTGTCGGAAAATGATGTCGGCATTGACACTCAGGTACAGTTGGCCCTGACTCAGGACATATATGTGTGTACATTGATATTTATGACATAGCGGAAGGACGTGCCATGATTCAGTCTGGACTCCTTCTCAGCTCCTCTTTACAACACACTGATGAACATGAGCACTAATACATGTTATATTCTTTTTCATGCTTAACACCCTACTGATCCTTTGTGATCAGGCTACAGAATATGTCATGATAATATCCTGGCATGTCCAGAGGTTGGTTTTGTGTGTACTCTTCAGTCCAGCTGGTGGATATTGTGATATTGACACAATGTCACATCTGCCTCATGTACATAGACAACCCTCTCCTCCTCCCGGCAAACTCAGATATATGTGTGAGATGCACCTATATAGACATACAGGGAGCTGAAGTCTCTCGACCCATGACTGGCACAGTGTATCAGGTGGTGAAGGTAACCACACACACCACATATCAGTCCCACATATCCTCTAGCAACAGCACTCAAACCACATTAGCACATTGACAAACTCGGATGCTGTAAATGTACTCTACCTAAGCAGCAGAGCCTCCAAAGCAGACACACACACACCTGCTACCCCACTACAATACCCACATATCACTAAGTTCACAATGTCTGTGTGCCACACAGTCACTGCCCTTCGGGCTAAACAACACACCTAATACACTTGTAATAGGCGACACTTATGTTTAGACACACTGACGTAACACTCACCAGCCCTGACAAGGGAATAGTCACTTTGGGCTGTCTGTTGGGTGCCAGGATCTGCCGCATAACACAGGCAGTCAGGTCACTCCAAAGCAAGTACAAGACTGGCACCATCATTGTCCATGCTGGTGTGTGTCACCTCAGACGTTACTCCCTGGACCACATGACATGGTACATGGAGGTACACTCTGATCATGTAGCCCAGGCCAGTATGACCCTGACACAGTATACGGACACACATATCACATTTAACAGTTGGCTAACACATTTGTTTCATTCATAGGGGATACAGTGTCTGTGACATGCTCAACATGCCACGTAGCTTCACTATGGACAGCTTGCACCTCTCACCCTTGGACTTTGGTATGCTGGCTAAGGCTCTTGCTACCACCAGAGTGCCTTTTTTACGCAGGGCTCAGAAGACAAACCCACCTCCATAGACATTACAGGTTAAATGAAACTAGGGGTAATGCTGCTCAATAACAGTTGTGTTAACCTCATATTGTGGCCACTCAGGACTCTCCTCAGTATGGAGGAGAGCAATATCTGTGCACTGACAGACACCTGGTTCAGGCTTGCTTATGCACACCAGCACTACCAGGTTATGTTCTATACCATGCTGTCTGACAACAAGACTTGGAACAGACAGCACAACTAGGGGGAGTATCCATATACATCACAGATACACACACCTCCAGGTTAGTAGCACTGCACAAAGCATCACAGACCATACATAGACAACTACCATTGTGCAATACTGCCTTTCAGTTTGTTGCCTGCTACAGAACACACTCCCAAACTCAGGAACCACACTTGGCTTTTGTGGGAACTATGGAGAATATGCAGGTCTCCACAGACACCATTATATTGTGTGACTTCATATACACTTCATATACACACATATTGAATGGGGATACTACTCAAGCCCCGACAACCTCACCCAACAGTCACTACAATTTGTGGACTCATATGCTTTGGCACAACCAGTCAGCACAGCCACAAGGAGGAATACATATTGGACCTGCTCATCACCAACACGGGGACTCTATGTTCCACACCAGCGATATACCCCTCATTGGTAAGGTCAGAACATACATGTATCTCACAGGACATACATATACCCTCCACACACCCATCCTGGGTAATCTTGGTGAACTTCTCATGAGCCAACATTTCACTTCACTGAAGCAAGTTGGTATCCTTCAGAGATCCTGAGACAGTGGCATATATGGCTCACACTACTGCATCCTTTACATACACATTCTATGGACACCTAGTGGACCGCATGGATTGTGCTCTCCCAAATAACAACAAGACCCACTACTACAATGGCAGGGGACCTGTCTGGTACACCCCAGCCATTAATAAGCTGTACAATGTCAAGAGGACGCTACTACATGATAGAGCACAATCCCAGACAGGGAAGGCATCTGTGATCTGTACTAGCAGACAGCTACAATCACTCATGGACTTTTCTAAGGGCCGCTTCTACCAGACAATTGCACCCGACACATAGGACCATCACAGGGCCTTCTTCAGTTATGTCAGGAACCTGGGTGGACACTCACTGATATGCTGTGAGTTACTGCATACTGACTAAACCTACCCTGAACCCACTGGCATTGCCTACATCCTGGCAAACAGGTTCAGTGTAGATGTCTCCCACCCATCCCCCCTAGGGAGCAACTATCCATCCCAACAGAGTATAACCTCCCTGACATCACACAGTAACAAGTGTGTGCTGCCCTCCCCACAGCATACATCACAGTATCAATTTGACCAGATGGTGTCCCAGCCTGCATTATACACAAGCATCATGACAAACGCAACCCTCACATTACATCACTGTTCAATATCGGAGTTACCACAGGATATGTACCCAAGGAATGGTGTACTGCAACAGTGGTCCTGCTCCATAGAGTTGGTGCCACAACGGACCACAGACAATATTGCCCTATAAGCCTATGTGGCCTGTTCTGCAAAGCTATGGAGCATATTGTCATAGGACTCCTACACATAGACATCAGGAACCTACAGACACTGTGTCCTACTCATTTCAGCATTGTTGTGGCCAGATCTTGCCTCTTGAACCTGTAGGTATTCTTTAAATGGCTAACAGGTCCATCGACATAGGGACGGCTATCCACACAGCCTACCTGAACCTTGCAAAACCATTCAACACAATAACCCACTGGGCAATTATGCATAGGCTCACCAGCGTCAATTTGGACACATATCTCACACAATGGATTGATACCTAGATTAGCACCCACATGGTGAGGATTGCAGGTGCCATGTCTGACTATACACCAGTTACACATGGCATCACACACAGCTTGGTCCTGGGATCTCCCTTGTTCAGTATATATTTGCCTTACGTACAGGCTATCATGTACCACTACCTCAGGATATTCCGCTATTTGCTGGAAGAGAGGCATATTGCTGGCCAATACCTCACGGGAATCGGGGAAATATACATGATCACCGACATGTGCTGACATGGCATCCAGGAACTGATGCAGTACCCTGGATGCTGATGCCTGTGATATCCCCATCATATCACCAGTTGGTCTCTGGAAGGTACCTGTTGCTAATATTCTTAGGTCAACACATACCTTGGTTTCCACTGGGATGGGTTCCCCTCTGTTGGTTCTGTGTGTGAGGCGCAGCCTGCACAGCTCAACAATTTGCTGCAGGAGGTCTCTGTCCACTCTATAGTGCTCCACTATCTCCAGCTCATGTAGCCCCTGGTAGGTTACCCTGGGTCTGTACACTCTTCTCCATCTCCTCACTGTGGGTTGTCCAGCAGCATTTCCATTGTCACCACCCTCAGCATGTTGCATATGTCGCCTAATAACTGTAATGGCAGCCCCTAACATTTCTTTGTCTCAGTAAAGCTTTTTCTGTTTTCACTTCTATTAGCTTACTGCAGTGTCCCTTGTGAGAAACATAATGGACTGTTGTTTGCAGAGTTTTAAGTTCTAGGCTGGGCTGGGCTAGTGTACTGCCTGTGTAATTGCCTGATTCTGATTGTTTTCACCTGCTAGCTCTGCTAGTACTCCCTGGTAGCTTCCTACTATTTGTTGTGCTTCCTTTTTCCTTTCTGCTTCCTCAGGGGGGAGCGCCGTGCACACAAGTGTGAACACGAGCACAGCAACTAACACGCGCGCACACATGCTTACATGGACTAAAAGTTGCTTATTCGGGTTAAAACATGCGCACAGCAGCGCAAATGCGCTTACAACTCTTTACACAGCCTTATACATGCTTACTCCAGCTTAAACGCGTGCACTCACGCTTGCACGCGCGCACTCTGTCTTACTCATGTTTACAAGCGCGCACACACGCGAATGCACGCTCAGCAAGAAACTTTGGTGTTATCCACGGTATACACCTTCCATTTCTTGGCTTTCCCTAGCCTACCTGTTGACACATCTCTTTCCATGATGTCTGACAGTGGACACATGCCACTCTGCTCCAATGAGCTTCACTTCTTTCAAACATACCCCCCTTGTGATGTCACCTATCTTCTACTCTGTTACTCCCATATCCTACGCCTACACTCCACTGACTGTGCTCATTTGCTATGTAAACTAGCGATTCACTATCCTAACACTCATTTACATAGGATTGCCTACTAATGCTTGGTTACATGTCTTAGACTGAGCTTCCCCCCTTAGCAACCTCTACTCGGTGGCCATGTTGTCTTCAGTCTGCCATTCCCTTGCATTGTACATTAACAATTTCTATAAAATCCACATTTGTGGGTTAGAATTTTTAGTATTCTGGTTTTTAGAGCACAGTCCGTTTGCGCAGCGTTGCACTATGCTTAAACATCAGAAATCGGCATAAAAAAAAAATGTTATTTTAATTTTGCATCGGGGAACATTTCCAATGGCCATATATTTGGCCATTGGCATGCTTCCTGCACTGGATTCAACCTTTATTTGGAGCTGTCATGGCTCCGTTTTGCTATTTGCAGAACGGTACTCAGTTGTCAACTGAGTACATTTCTGCAAATAACACTGCTCTTACTCGGACAGGTTCGGGTTTCCTGAATCGCAAATCTACCTCATTTGCATGCCTTTCGCCTGCAATTGAGGTGATTTGCATGTCCCAGCCCTGTCCATGTAAGAGCCATTTTAGGAGCTCTCTTACACGCCCCTACAGGCTGTTCCTGGATCGCTCGTCGGACATGATGGCTGCATGGAGTCTTATTCTACTCTTAGACTCTGTGCAAGCCATCGTGAATCCGGCCCTATATGTATTCACTTGTGGGTGTTTTTGAGCTTGTAGCCCACTCAGGTGTGAAAAATATTCTTTACTGTCCACTGGAAATGTCAAATGGTCAAAATGTTTATTGCCTTTGTGCAGAAAAAACAAGATTTTAGAAGTTTTTTATCCTGTTCAATGTATGTTTGATTATCCAAACTACCCTAGGTCCCAATCAGTTCAGATAATCAACATTCTACTGTATTCAGTGATTTTTTTTCTACCAGAATTTCCTGTCAATTGTTTTATGAAGGTAGAATAGTCAAACTTTATGTTTCTAAAATAGCAAAAAACCTGTGATAATTGATGATTTTTGTGTGATTACAAATGTTGGGAAGTGGTCACTAACTGAACCTTTTAGCATACCTCAAGAAGCAATGTTCTTTGTGACATTAGTAAATATTCAATTTAGGTTACTTTAAGTTCTTATCTGTCCTGGTGGTGCGTATTATTATTTGGATTAGACTATAGGCCTGTATTTATGGATGACTGTTCTTACCAGTGACAGGTTTCCAGCCACTATTAATTTCACCCATAATTATATACTCTTTGGAAGGTTTGACGAGAACTAGTGGAAGGTTTACTTGGCTTTTGTTTCGTCTGTAGAATATAAAATGTACAAAGAGGACACAAAAAGGAGTCTAACTGTATTAATCTTGGTTTGGACCAATGTAGATTGTCTACCAAACATGATGTCAATGTTCTAGAGGACAGCTAAATCTCCTGTAGCCTTATGGTATTTGAAAGGGATGAGCATGCCATGGTCAGCAGAAGCAGTTTCTCAATCTTTTGTCATGTAATTTTTTAAATATTTCTGAGTATTCAAGTACATTTTTATTTTGCCAGTGCAAAATAAGTCAGCTACGAACCAAGTGAATTTACTTCTAAGGCTTCTGATATTCATGTGAACCAGTTTAAGTCTAGAATCACTTAGCTAATGAATATTACTGAGGGTAAAGTGATACTGTTTTGGTATGGGCCTGGTTTAGGAAGAATATCTCCAGATAAAAACAGTAAGATACTGCAATGTGACAGGAAGCTGTGCAGGGTACAGAGGTTTTCTCTTGTGAAAAAAGGTCAGTTTTTTTAGGTTATAGACAGATGGTCTTGTCTGCTTCATACCCGTTATTGTCTTGACTAACCTAACAGTAGGACAGCACAAAGGCATTGCAGACTCAGAGCACTGAAAAAAGAGTATCCCACTCTGTGGGTAGTGGAAAAAAGCATTATTCTCTATGGCTGCATAAATAAGACTAATGCTAGCAGAAATGAGGCTAATTTTAAACTGAAAAACACACTTACTTGGCTCATACTGGATGATTCCATTTTGGTCCTGATTTGATGAGCAGTTGAAGGCAGAGACATTATGTTTACTTAAAGGGAAATAGCTTAGTGTAGGGTGTAGGGATGAGGGAGTGGGGCAACTTGTGCTAAAACAGCCAAGAAGGCATGAATGCATTTCAGAATTTTAGTAGGACCTGAGATCATGTGTGCTGTAGAAATGGGCTGGAAAATGGTAATCAATCTTGCAAATGAAGCTATCTTTAGGAGAGAGGGCAGTGGTCTGTGCCAGGAGTTATAAGTTGGCCAAGATGATATACAACTAAGGAATAGTGCAAAGTAAGTAGTCTTTTTATACCAGGTATCTCTTGTGGTTCCAGATGTCTTGTTCTTAGAGTTGTAGGCAAGATAGTTGACTTTCTGGTACCCAACCTCCCTAGCACAACATTCTCTCAACAGTGCACAGTCAGGTATTTGAAGTAGGTCCAAGTGTCTTGCTGCTAGAGGTGACCTTCTAGGTAACCAATCCTTTCACATTCCTAGTTGGGTGGTTAGGCAGGAGAAATGGCATTTTACACATCCAAATCCCTCACCTTACTATTAGAATGGCCTTTCAGCAGGATAAGTGCCAGGTATTTGTAGTGGGATCCAGACATCTTGTTGTTAGCACAGCAGGCAGTACCAATGATCTTCTACATATCCACTCCATTCACCTTTTTGACAGAGTGTACAGGCAACAGAAGTGAACTTCTGTGTACCCAGATCCATCATCTTCCCAACAGAATACCCTGTCAGCAATACATAAGTCTTTTTTTAAACAAGAAGCATCTTTAGTAAATTATCGCTTATGACATAGACAATCATACATTTATATAAATGAAAACAAAAAAAAAGTTATGTACTCACCATAACATTCCATCTGAGTAGTTATACTTCATTTTTCTGCAACCTGTGGGTATACGGATTCGTATCGGATCCGAGCCAGCAACCTTTTTTTCTAGCATGTGCTCCAAGCACTGAGCTCCTCCCCTTACCCATAATGCACTACCATCTCCTACCTTCCCTCAGATCGAGTTTGCTGCAACTAAATACATAAGCAACTCAGCCCAAACCTGAATATACAAGGCAAGGTCCGGGGGATGGAGAGAGGGAATGTTGCAGAAAAATGAAGTATAATTACTCAGATGGAACGTTATGGTGAGTACATAACTTCTTTATCTCAAGTAGTTAACTTAATTTTATCTGCAATCTGTGGGACAGAGTCCCCAGCTACTCCAATCTTGGGAAGCCCTTATATAAGGATATTCCTGACCACCACAGAGCCAAAGGATGCTCTACCCCTAGAAATCAGATCTAATTTGCAATGGGAAATGAAGGTATGTGAATTGGCCCAGGTCGCTGCTGCACAAATGTTGCCCAAAGGAACCCTAGACCAAAAGGCAGCAGAAGTCGCCATGGACCTGGTAGAGTGAGCTTTAACAATACCAGGAGGAGATAAACATTTTGCTTTGTAGGCATGTGAAATGCAAAGAGTGATCCATATGGCCAAAGAAACTTTAGAAATAGCTTTTCCCAGAAATGCTTTGGAAAAGGAAACAAACAACTGGTCAGTCTTGTGGAATGATTTTATTCTATGAAGATAAAAACAAGCTGTCTATGAACATCTAACAAATGAAGTTTGTATTCACCTTTATTTTGGAAGTTAGGGAAGAAAACATGCAGATTAATGGACTGGTTTATGTTTGCTTCAGATGCCACTTTGGGTAAGAAGGAAGGATTAGTACGGAGAGAGACACTATCCTTATGGAAGACCAAATAAGGAGGCACGGCAGATAGAGCTTGAAGCTCAGAAACCCTCCTAGCAGATGTAATGGTGACTAGGAAGGCTGTCTTCCGGGATAAAAATTTCAAATCCACCGAAGCTGCAGGTTTGAATGGAGGAGCCACCAATGCCTGTAGGACAAAGGTCCCAAGGAGGCAGTGAATCCTTGACAGGGGGACGCAACAGAAAAGTACCTTTAAGAAGAGCCTTACACAGCCTAGAGGAGGCTAAGGCAATGTTGTCTTCACCAACATGAAAATTAGAAATGGCTGCCAATTGTACTTTCACTGTGGAAGAACTAACTCCTTGCTGAAAAATGCCAGACAAGAAAGCCAACACTGCTGGAACAGGGGCTGTAAAGGGATCTAGTTTTCTCTGTGAGGCTCAAATGGAAAAATGCTTCCATTTACTGTGATAAAGTTTCCTAGTGGAATCTTTAAGAGAAGCCACCAGAATGGATTTTACCGGGGATGAAAGACAGGCAGTCCTGGCAATCAACGGAACTGGAGCAAACAAGCTGTCAGCTTGAGGCTGCCCAGGTCGGGCGGACAGGCCCCCGACAGATGGGAGATTAGATCCGGGCAGGGATCCAGAACCCACGGGGGAGCTAAGAGATGAGACCAAAGGAATGGGAACCAAACCTGACGAGACCAGAATGGGACAATGAGGATAACTTTGCACCTCAGTCGGCAAGCTTTCTGAAGAAACTTCGGAATGAGTGGCAATGGTGGATAAGCATACAGAAGCCCGGGGGGCCAAGCATGGACTAGGGCATCTCTGGGGACTTCCCCTGGTGAGGGAATCAGAGCAAAGAACTCACTGCACTTCGCGTTGGACGGAGATGCAAAGAGATTGCAGCAAGGCTGACCCCATGCACGGAAGATCTCCTCCGCTACTGACTGTTTCAGAGACCACGCGTATGGCATCAGAATAGCCCGACTCAATCTATCCGCTAAATTGTTGGAGCGCCCCAGGATGTGCATTGCTATCAGAAACCGACCGGTGGAGATTGCCCATTCCCACACTCTCATGGCCTCGCGACATAGAGGGTAGGATCTGGATCCCCCATGCTTGTTGATATACCAGACAACCGACATGTTGTCTGACTGAACTGCAATCAATCTGAGAAGAAGGATAGTGTGAAAGGCTTCCAATGCTAAAAGCACTGCCCTCATCTCTAGAACATTTATGTGCAACTTGGTCTCTGACTGGGACCACATGCCTTGGACTGTCCTTCCCAAACAGTGACCCCCCCCCCCACCCGAGTTGGGAGGCATCCATGGTCACTGTGGCTTGGACTGGAGATGACGCGAAGGGGCGTCCTTCTGATATCTCTGGTAAACTTATCCACCAAAGAAGGGATGTCCTGTAGACGTGACTGATCCCGATTGGAAATTCCATGGGCAGGTCTAGCCAAGACCAATGAACAGCCAGAGTCCATTGAAGAACCCGCATATGAAGGCGCGCACAAGGGAGAATCAATATGGAGGCAGCCATGGAGCCCAGAGCCCGGAGAACCTCGCTCGCCTTTGGAGACTTGAAGTTCACTATCTGAGCTATGTGGCACCTGAGGTGTAAGATCCTGTCTGGAGTTAAGAATACCTTCATCTGCAAAGTGTCTAGCCGTGCCCGAATGAAGTCTAGAACTTGTACTGGTTGCAATTGGGATTTCTGAACATTGACTGTAATTCCCAGTAGATCTGCCAACCGAATGAAGTAATCTCAGGCCAGACACAGGTGATGCTTGTTGGCCGCAGCGAAGAGCCAGTCGTCCAGGTAAGGAAACACCTGAATACCCTGAAGCCTCAGGTGAGCCGCTACAACTGTCATTGCCTTGATGAACACCCTGAGGGCTGTGGTGAGTCCGAAGGGTAGGGCTCTGAACTGAAAATGACTGGCTCTCAGCCGGAAGCGCAGAAACCTCCTGGAGCTTTTGTGTATTTCGATGTGGTAGTAAGCATCCTGGAGGTCTAACGAGCACATCCAGTCGTACTCTCGGAGATAAGGTAGAATGGACTGTAGGGTGACCATCCGGAATTTCTGTTTGGCTACAGACAAGTTCAACATGACAGGTCCAGAATGGGCCTGAGGTCCCCCATCTTTTTTGGCACTAAAAATAACCTTGAGTAGACGCTTGATCCGGACTGATTGGTGGGGGACCTGTTCGAAGGCTCATTTGAGAAGCAGCTTTAAAACCTCTAGAGCTGCGGCCTCCCTATGAGCGGGTGGAACATCCGGGAGGTGTTTTGGAATATTTGGAGGGGCAACAAATGGAATAGTCTAACCTCTGGATATGATCTGTAACACCCAGCGATCTGCTCTAATGGACTCCCATTCCACTGGATGTAAGGACAATCTTTCCCTGACAGCGACCAGAGTAGGACAGCCGAACAACCCCTCAGGGCTGCTGACTGGGTCTATCAGAAAAGGGTTCCCTAGACCCAAAGTTCCTGGGACCCCCTCTACCTCTGGATCGGCATCAATCCTGTCCCCCTCTGCCTCTGGGGGAATAGCTGTCCTGAGAATCCTGGGAAAACTGAGATTTTTGGAACCACATCTTCTTCTGCCCTCTTTGATTCCTAAAGAAGTACCGCTGAGGGTTAGAGAAGTGGATCCCGATGGCAGACAAAGTCTTCCTGTCCTTTTCGCTCTGGACAAGTGTGTCACGTACTGTCTTCCTAAAAAGGGAAGAACCGTCATAGGGAGCGTTGCTAAACGAAGCCTTGAAAGGGTCCGCAAACTGACACAACCTGAGCCAGGCATGATGCCTCATGGCTATGCCTATCCCAGCTGTACTAGCTGCTCCTTCTGTGGCATGGGAAAGGAGCTGCATAGACGTGTTTGAGAATGACTTCAGAGTAGACATTTTGCAGAGAACAACTGTTTATCCTGCGACGATAAAGACTCTGGGGGAGACTCAGCGAATTCCAAAGCAAGGTCTTGCTGAAGCCGGATCACATGTGCCAAATAGTTCAGCGCATGGATTGAAAAAGTCACTGGGGAATAGACGCGCTTTCCAAACCTATCCACTGACCTGGACTCCTTGTCTGGAGGGTGGACTGAGGAACTCTCTTGTGCTAGTTCCTTCTTGGTGGCTGCTGCAACCAAAATAACGTCAACTGGGGCTCCTTTTGACCAAGGTTGTCTGTTGGAAGGGGGAGATAAAATTTTGTCAGGGCATTTGGGGATGGGCTCTATGGTGTCAGGCTCCTTCCATGCCCACGTGGTGATAAGGTCCACCAAGGGGTCTGCTGGCGAGGGCACCCAGGAAGTAGATGGGCCCATGGCAAAGGCCTCCAGGAACACTGACTCATCCCCAGAAGGTTTTGGAGCTGACCAACCTCCCCTCTGGCGGAAAATCTCCATGATTTCTCCGAAGGAGATGTCTTCAGGAGGTGACCTGGGGGAACCTTCTCCTTCATCTAAGTCAGTATCCATAGTGAGGGACTCGGGGGAGTCCAAGTGCCTCCTTTTGCACTTGCGCTTATGGTGACCCTCTTCAGTGGGACTCTCAGAAGAGGATTCGTGAGCCGCAGGGGGTTCCTCAGGGAAATTAACCTGGGGATCCTCTGGCACGGGCTGTCCCTGAGACAGGATGAAGGGAGTCATCGCCAAATCCAGGGGGGCCTGGGTGGAATCCGAGGGGATGGGCTGGGGTCTCAATCCCTGGCAGAAAACCCTCTCCACCACTTCAAAGGCCGAGGGAGAGCAGACCCCCATGGCACCCAGCAAAGAAGACACCCTCCCCGGATCCAAAGTGGGGACCGGAGCCGAAGCAGGGGTAGCCTGAGGTCCGAGGAAATGGGTCGGATCCGAAAAGTGCAGAGCCGAAGAATCCATTCCCTCGGGTCCAACTCCCTGTCCGCGGCTCCGAGAGTCACTTGGATCCGACCTAGTCAGATCTGAGGAACTCAAGGTAACAGCCGGAGTCGAGGTTGGAGGAACCGTCGGTGCCGAGCTACCAGCTCTGAAAATCCTCAGATTCAAGAGCCCGAAGCTGCTGCACTGATCGGGGAAGGAGAGATGGGGCGGAAAAAGGGCATGGAGGTCCCCCCTCCATAGGGAGAGGGGCCTGGCAAGACTCCCATCTGAATAAATCTCCACATCATCCTATGTTCAGGTCCAACAAACTCCAAGTCGAAGGGGCCACCGACTCGGATCTGGCTGGTCTGCACAATGATGGGGAGGAAGGCCTCGGGTCCGAATGTTCCAAAGGCTCCAATGAGAAATGAGGAGACCGGAGCGATGGAGAAACTGGCCACATGGCCTATGAAGGGGGACTAAGAAAGAGCTCCCTGTCCGGGGATCTCTTGCAAGGTCTGTCCTTTCTCTTGTCCCTATCTTCTTTGCTCCTTTCTCTGTCCTTTTCCTTGTCAGCCACGCTGACTGTAGATTTGTCTTTATTAGGCCCAGCACCAGAAGAGGACGGAGTTTGAGTCCCTGTCTGGGTGGGAGGTTGAGCACTAGTTACCGAAGCCATGGCAGATTCCAGCATGGATGCGGGGAGAAGGCCTTTGGCTACTAATTTGGCCTTCCGATCCCTGAGGGCCCTAGGATTGAACACGGTGCAGATAGCACATTGAGTAGACAAATGTGCTACTCCCAAGCAAATCACACACAGAGTGTGACCATAAGCCAGGGAGAGCTTATGGCCACACTCTGTACATTTCTTGAACACATATTTTGGCTGATCAGCCATGGTCCTGCAGCCAAAAAGAAAACACTACCTACCAAAAAACACCACACACAAACACAGGTAGGAGAAGGGCAGACCTAATAACTACTCTACCGACTTTAACAAAACTTTTTTTTTTTTTTTTTTAAACCGATGAACAAGCGATACACTAAAAGGGGAGGAAGGGAAATAATCACTCAGACACACAAAGAGACTAAGTATTAATAACACTGACTATCCCTGAGCTCAGAGCAAAGGAGACCACGATGCACACTACTGGCATGGCAAACAAGATCTGGGGGAAGGTAGGAGATGGTAGTATATTATGGGTAAGGGGAGGAGCTCGGAGCTTGGAGCAGATGAACACAGATTTTGGCTGATCAGCCATGGTCCTGCAGCCAAAAAGAAAACACTACCTACCAAAAAACACCACACACAAACACAGGTAGGAGAAGGGCAGACCTAATAACTACTCTACTGACTTTAACAAAACTTTTTTTTTTTTTTTTTTAAACCGATGAACAAGCGATACACTAAAAGGGGAGGAAGGGAAATAATCACTCAGACACACAAAGAGACTAAGTATTAATAACACTGACTATCCCTGAGCTCAGAGCAAAGGAGACCACGATGCACACTACTGGCATAGCAAACGAGATCTGAGGGAAGGTAGGAGATGGTAGTATATTATGGGTAAGGGGAGGAGCTCGGAGCTTGGAGCAGATGCTAGAAAAAAAGTTGCCGGCTCGGATCCGATACAGATCCATATACCCACAGGTTGCAGAAAATGAGAAGTTATGTACCTACCATAACGTTCCATGTTAGTTGTCTTCTTCTCACCTTCTTTCTTGCTGGATGGGTTCGGAGCCGATCCTCGGCTCCGACTCGGCCTATACTAAAGCTCAAGAGCTATTTTTACCGGCTCGAGGCTACCCTGTATCCCACAATGCTAGGCGCTAACTACCCAGATCTCGTTTGATAGCTAACACCATAGCAGTTCTGATCTCAGAACAAAGGAGAAAGAGGAATACCTATATATAGAACATACCAAGAAAAGGCAACCATGGGAGTCCAAGCTGGAATGAAAGAAGACCCAGAAGGATCCTTTCGGTCTGTCCAGGCTAGGGGGTTGGAGGGTGGGACGCAAGAAAGAAGGCGAGAAGAAGACAACTAACATGGAACGTTATGGTAGGTACATAACGTCTCAATGTTAAGTTGTCAATCTCATCTTCATTCTTGCTGGATGGGACCGCATCCCTAGCACCTCAACCCTGGGTGGCTCATCGGAACAGACTCTTGAGGACAGTGGAACCAAAGTTAGCTCTGCTTCTGGAGGCCATGTCCAGTTTGTAATGAGAAATAAAGGTATGAGGAGAGGCCCATGTGGCTGTCGCACAAATGCAGTCTAATAGCAACCTAGCCTGAAAGGCTATTGTCATAGCTAAGGCTCTAGTTGAGTGGGCTCTAGGTTTTGAAGGAATTTCTTGATGCCTAAGTTCATAGATGAAAGTAATCACAGAGGCCAACCATCTAGAAAGGGTTACTTTGGAAACTGGAAGGCCTTTCTTCCCTTCCGCATAAGACAGGAAGAGCTTCTCAGATTTCCTAACTTACTTGGTTCTATCCAGGTAGTAACGGAGTTGATGGTGAACATCCAAAAAATTCAACTTTTGTTCCGTTCTGTTGGAGTAATTAGGGAAGAAAACTGGGAGATCGATAGTCTGGTTTAGATTTGCCTCAGAAGATATCTTAGGTAAAAAGGATGAGTTAGTTCTGAGGGACACTCTATCTTTATGGAAAACCAGATAAGGAGGATGAGCATAAAGGCGTGAAGTTCTGAGACTCTCCTGGCAGAAGTTATGGCCACTAGAAATAGAGTTTTCCATGAGAGTAACTTCAAGGAACAGGAAGCCGCAGGTTCAAAGGGAGGGAGAATCAAAGAGGTTAAAACCAGATTCAAATCCCACTGTGGTGGGGGATCTCTGATCGGGGGCTTAAGTAAAAAGATACCTTTAAGGAAGGCTTTACAAAGTTTATGGGACATAACAGTGGAGTCCGACAAGCCAACAGGAAAATTTTAAATGGCCGCTAACTGAACTTTGATAGTGGATGAAGAAGAACCTGATTGAAAAGGTTCGGCCAAGAAATCTAGTACTGATTGGATAGGTGCCATGAAAGGATCCATGTTTCTAGTCTCTGCCCAGAAGGAAAAACGTTTCCATTTGCTAGCATAAATCCTCCTTGTAGAAGATTTGTGGGAAGCTAGAATGATGTCACGCACCAAATGGGAAATAAAGGGAAGCCTGGCTAAGGTTGGAAGTGGAGCAACCAAGCTGTGAGGTTGAGAGAGGGGAGGGACTGGTGTAGCTCGCCCAACTGATGGGTCAAGAGATCTGGCACTGGGTCCAGATGCCAGGGATGCTCCAAGAGGTAACGATGCAGGAACGGAAACCAGATTTGTTGAAGCCAGTAAGGGGCAATGAGGATCATTGTGGATCTCAATGCGGTAGCTTTCTGAATCAACTGTATGATTAATGGAAAAGGAGTGAAAGCATGCAGAAGACCCCGGGGCCAATCGTGGACTAGAGCCTCTCTGGGGGGGTGGCCGGGAAGAGAGTGAAGAAGTCGTGGAACTTGCTGTTTTGAGGTCTTGCGAAAAGATCGCAGCAAGACTGACCCCATCTTTGGAAAATCTTTTCCACTACTGACTGCTTGAGAGACCACTCGTGCGGCATGAGAATGGCTCTGCTCAGCCTGTCCGCTATGACATTGGACTTCCCGGGGATATGCATTGCTATCAGAAAACGCTGAGAAGAGATCGCCCACTGCCAAAGTCTAAGTGCTTCTCGACACAGGGGATAGGACTTGGTTCCGCCCCACTTGTTGATGTACCACAGTACGGACATATTGTCCGTCTGAACTGCAATAGTCCCGATGGGAAGAGTCCTGAAGGGCTTGCAACGCTAAAAGTACTGCTCTCATCTCCAGGACATTTATGTGCAGGTGGCACTCAAAAGGTTGCCATGCGCCCTGGACTGTCCTGCCTTGAAAATGCCCCCCCCCCCCACCCGATCAGGGAGGCATCCATTGTCACCATAGCAACTGGGGGGGGGGGAGAACAAAGGGTCTGCCCTGAATGACTTGAAGGGAGACCATCCACCAAGAAAGGTGTTTCTTGCATGATTGGGTAATTAAAATGCTGTGTGACATTGGAAGCTGTTGAAAAGACCACTGGGAAAAGAGCATCCACTGAAGGATCCATATGTGAAAGCGAGCTAGGGGAAGTAACGTAATGGCTGCTGCCATGAGACCTAAAGTCTTCAGTACAAACCTGGCCTGGATTCTGTTGCTCTGAAGAAGGATGTGAACGTGTCCACGAATATCTGAAATTCTCTGTGCGGTTAGTTTTGCGGACAGTTCGGCTGTGTCTAATATGCCGCCTATGAAAGTAATAGACTGGCAAGGCGACAAGGCAGACTTTTCGAAATTAATGGAGATACCTAGCTCTTTGCAAGTTTGAAGAAGTTGACGCCTGGTGGTCGCGGTAAGGAGCCAGTCATCCAGATATGGAAACACCTGGAATCCTTGACGTCTCAGATGAGCCATGACCACTGCCATGCATTTGGTGAACACTCGGGGGGCTGTAGTGAGACCAAAGGGCAGGGCCCTGAACTGGTAGTGACTGGCTCCCAGCCGGAAGCGGAGAAACCTCCTGGAGTGCCTGTGCATCTTGATGTGGTAGTACGCATCCTGAAGGTCTATAGAGCACATCCAATTGTCCTGGCCCAAAAAGGGTAGAATGAACTGTAGCATGACCATCCGGAACTTCGTTCTTTGGACAGACCTGTTCAGCCTGCTGAGATCCAAAATTGGTCTCCAGTCCCCTGTCTTTTTTGGTACCAAAAAGAACTTGAAGTAGATTCCAGATCCTTGCTGGTCTGCTGGGACTGGTTGGATGGCTCTTTTTCTTAGCAGTTTTGAGATTTCTAATACTGCTTGTTCCCTTAGACCGGGTAGAACATCTGGAAGGGGCCTTTTTGGCTGTGTTGGGGTGTGGGCAAAGGGAATTTCATAACCATCGGATATGATCGACCGTACCCATCTGTCTTGGGTGAGGGAAAGCCGGGCTTCTGGGTACAGTGATAATCTTCCCCCGACTGCCTCTGAAGGCGGACAGTCGGGCAGCTTCTCAGGGATGCTGGAAGGGCTGGCCAGAGACAACTTCTCTGCTACCCTGATTCTGCGGACCCCCTCTGCCCCTAGGGCGGCATCTGTTATTGTTCCCCCCCTGCCTCTAGAGGGGAACTCACCTCTTGCATCAGGCGCGACTCCCTGTGGTTTGCGAAACCACATTTTTCCACCCTTCTGACCCTTAGGATATGGTCTAGATGGGGTGGAAAAATGGACTCCCACGGCAGAGAGAGTCTTGCCATCCTGTTCGCATCTGGTCAAAGTATCCTTCACCTGAGGTCCAAACAACGCCAAACCATCAAAGGGGGAGTTAGTGAAGGATGCCTTGAAGGGGTCAGCAAAGTTACAAAGCCGCATCCAGGCCTGATGCCTTAAGGCCACGGCTGTGCCTGCAGCCCTACTCGCCCCATCGGCCACATAGGAAATAAGCCGCATGGAGGAGTTAACAATCGAGTTCAGGGTTGCCAGCTGGGAGTTGATTTTGTCTTGAGACCCCGCAGATGTTGGATCCTGTAAAGTATCACCCATTTCTTTGAGCATGTCTATTTGAAGGCGGGTGAAGTGACACAAGTAATTCAGCGACCGCACGGTAAAGGTCGCTGAAGAAAACATCCGCTTGCCATACCTATCCATAGTCCTAGATTCCTTATTAGGAGGATGGATCGGTACTGAAGGATCAGCCAGTTCCTACTTAGTGGCTGCCGCCACAACCATGGCATCAACAGGGACACCCTTGGTTAAAAACTGCTTATCAGAAGGGGCTGTGATAAATTTTGAAGGCCTCCGTGGGGTAGGTTCCATTGTGTCAGGGGCCATCCATGCCTTCCGCGCCACCACTTCCATGAGGGGGTCAAAGGTCGGAGACACCCAGGAGGTGGAAGGGCGAGAACCAAAGCCTCTAGGTAAACCGACTCGTCCTTGGAAGGATTGAGGGTAGACCAGTTCCCCCTCTGCTTGAGGATCTCAAGGATGTCAGAAAAGGAGACATCCTCAGAGGGGGACCGTGGAGACCCTTCCGACTCATCCAAGTCGGTATCGGATGTGACGGACTCAGGAGAGTCCACATGCTTCCTCTTGCATTTCCTTTTCTGAGGGGGCTCTCCTGATGGAAAAGGGGAGGCCTCGGAAGAGGAGGATGGTCCCAATGGGGGCACCTGAGGCACTGGATCTCTGCGGTCGGGGTCGAGAGGATGGGTAGAGATCGTAGCAGGCACAACAGTGGGAGGAGCTGAGGGAGCTGACTGTGGAGCAGGCACAGGGGCCAGCACACTCCTCATGACCTCAAAAGCACCCCTATCAGGCAGGGAAGAAGGTCCCTGCTCCGAAAAGATAAGGACCCCTCCCGGCACCGAGAGGGATGGCTCCGAGGCCGATGTCGGGGCCAAACTCACCTGCGCCGAGGTTCAGAGAGGGAGACCGGGGTCGGACAAGGGTCCGATGCCACTCGCCCCCTCGGAGCCGACAAGGGAGTCCTGGCGCCTGGATCCCTCCAAGGATGGAACCATGGAAGAAATCAGAGCCGACGAAAGGTGTGGTATCAGCTCCGATGTGTTGACGGTCCTGGCTCCCACGAACTCCGGCTCCAAGCTCAGAGGAAGAGGTGGAGGAGGAATCGACGATGGAATGGGGATAGCCGCTGTCTGATGAGAAGGGCTCTAAAGCATCTGGGCCAGTGCCTGCGACTTAAGGATTCTGCTAACCACCCTCTCGAAGTCATGCTCCGAAAGCCTGGAAGACCGAGAGGAATGGGACCGATGGCTCCGCTCCGAAAGCAAGGGAGATCTCGGAGCTGAATGGACTGACTCCAAAGAAGGAGACCTGGAGCACTTACGGCTCACAGACGGTTCCGACGCAAAGATCGGAGCCGACTGAGTCTTGGGAGCATCGGCTCTGGCCGGAGCTGATGTAGGGACACTATTAGCACCACTAGTTGAAGGCTCTGTTCATGGAGCCGACGGTTTAGTGGGCTTCGAAGGTTTGCCTGACGAAGACTTGGTCGGGGAACCCTCGGGTTTCAACAAGCCTCGCAAGATAAGCTTGTTTCTGCGTTCCTGCAGGACTCTTGGACTGAATGCATGGCAGACAGAACAAGAGTCCTGCAGGTGCAGAGGGCCCAGGCAATAAACACAAGAAGTGTGACCGTCTGTCAGAGACATCTTCTGACAGCACGAGTCACACTTCTTGAAGCCTGAAACCCTGGAATCCTTAGACATCCTGACAGGGATGACAAGTCACACACACAACAAACACCCACACCCAAACTTACTTAGTCTAGTCACACATGCACACACACAGAGACTGAGACTATTTAGACTGACAAAATAAAGTAATTTAAACTAAATATCACTAAAAATTAAACTAAAAATTAGCCTGAAGGCCTAGTAATCTACGGAGTGGGGGTAGGTAACGAGAAGAAGATAGAAGCAAACCCGAAAGGGAACTATCTAAGGTGGGGATACACTAGAGGGGTAAACAGGATCTAACAGTAAAACTACTACTGAAAAAGGGCAAGAAAAAACCTTACCAGAAAAGATTTTTACAAATCTAACCTGAGAGCCGGCAAAAGCGCAACCTCGCAGCTGAAGCAGCAAACGAGATCTGGGTAGTTAGCGCCTAGCATTGTGGGATACAGGGTAGCCTCGAGCCGGTAAAAATAGCTCCCGAGCTTTAGTATAGGCCGAGTCAGAGCCAAGGATTGGCTCCGAACCCATCAAGTAAGAATGAAGGCGAGATTGACAACTTAACATATGAAGTTAACTACTTCAGATCCATATTTACATAATCTTAATTGCAAGCACTTTACATCACAAACCATATTAATATAAGTTTAGTTGCAAACATTTTACATCACTTATAATCTATCCAATCATTGTCAGTCAAACATTACATAACTCATTCAAATCCTGCCTTCTTTTAAACCTCATTCCTCGCATGTATGTATTGTTCCCACAATTCCCATTCTTTTCTATGTAATTTGCTCCTACCCTTTTCTAAATATCCCAGTTCCAGTTGTTCTATCTCTGTTACTATATTCACTTCTAGTACAGCTAGTTTAGACTTTGATTTCCATTTTCTAAAAATTGCTTTTTTGGCAACCACAATAGTTAGACTCAGAAAGGCCTTACTATGTCTAAGCAATTCCTATTCTATATCACAGCTCAGAAAAATCATTTCCCAGTTACACTAATATGCTCACACAGTATCTCTCATAGAGTTGTCTGCAGGGAATCTTTTAAGTCTGCTAACTCATTACAGCCCCAGAAAATATGTTCCCAATTCTTCCCCATCACACCTCCAACATTTGTTGCCTACCTGAGAAAAACTTCTCTGTGGAGTCTTCATGGGATATAAAACTATCTATGTAAACAATTCCAAGCAAAAATCCTAAATCTTCTAGATTTTGTTGCATATTTGGGAGACAAACATATATCCCCCCATTGTTTCTTCATGAATTGTTTACCCAGTCTCTCTTCCCAATCCGTTCTAACCTCCTCTGATTGTTTATTATAGTTATGCAATATGTTATATCCTCTACTAATTACTCTTTTTTAGCAGCAGCCTGTGCTTTAGATTCTACTAAAAACTCTACCAGTGCTGGTCTTTCATTTAGGACCCTCCTATTTTTTTCTCTATGCCTATAATCTGATATTAGTCCTTGATAGGGAAGGCAATCTGTAAACTGCAGTCCAAATAAATTCTTGGCATATTCCCATTCTATTACCTTTCCCTCTCTAGTTATTTGCTCCTAATAAAGCAGGACAAACAAAAAAAGTAGTGCAAACACATAAACGCCAAGCTGGAACAGTAGGAAATGCCACTCCACAGTGAAATAGTGCACCAAATAAGCCACTTCAATAAAACCAATACTGACAACATCTATGTGACAACAAATATGTGTTACTATATTTATTGCTGAATACATTGAATTAATTTGATTTATATATACAACTATATGATTTAATATGTGTTTCTTTTTAAGGGGGTGTGTCATTTTAAACAAACAATTCATCAACTGGTTATGATGTTTTTAATGTTTACTATAAAATGTATTGGAATGTTTAATTAATTATCTGATGAAGTTCTGAAGTGGTCAGGACGAAAGCGCTTATCTGTTGTTTTAAATATTTGGTTCAATAAACTCCAGTTTTGGTTTTATTGAAGTGGCTTATTTGGTATACTATTTCACTGTGAAGTGGCATTTCCTACTGTTCCAGCTTGGCGTTTATGTGTTTGCACTAGTTTTTTTGTTTGTCCTGTTTTACTACAGTTTTGGATGGCCGATGAAGACAGCATGGATTTATCTGCTCCTCTTTTAACCCAAGACACTGATTTCAGTACTCTACAACAAGCGGTTCTTAATTTAGCCGCCATCATACAGGGATTAACACAAAAGGTTGATTCCTTCCTTGGCACGACCCCTATGATGACAGACCCACTAAGAACACTCCAGCAGAAGCAGTGGTTGCTTCTACAAGCCTACGGAGTGTTCTAAATGAAGGGAATAAACTTCAAAGATTAAATTCTTCTAATTCTACTTTTCCATGCACTGGTATAAACAGTGAAGAACAAAATTCAATTCCTTGTGGACAAGAACTGCAACTTTGGACTCCAACTCTAACCTATCAGGCTCGGATGCTCGTTTTAACCACAGGAGTTCTGTTCCTATTTTGAAGGACTGGCTTACTGAAGCCATAGTTTGAATAATGAAAGGCAAAAAACAGGTACTGTTTCCAATAACAATATTCATGTTTTATTAGAAGAATATGAATATAAACATTCTAAAATCAAGCGCTTACAGCTTGATAATGCCTACTTTGCTGAATGTATAAAAGAACATATTGTTCCCAAGGGGCTACAAATGTGGTGCTACCCCAGTGGCTTAACAGCAGGTTCTGACCTGCATAAAGAACTAATAGTTCTGTTTGATGATCATGGAGCTGAATACATGAAAGTTATTGTAAAAAAATAATGATATTGTTATTAATGATTTAATAGCTAGTGTCAGAACTTGATAAAAGCATTTGTGAACATATACAATATGATGATTTCAGATATGAACATTTACGTATATTTCGTAGCATTGATCAGTTATCTGCTTCTATTACAGCCCATAAGGTGAAAAAACTTAACAGGGACAAAAATAATTATGGTATGGGTTTTTTTACCCACCCCCCCTTCACAAGAATGGGGCAACAAGTCCCCAGACCATGTTAATAATTCTGATACTAACTGTGAGTTCTCTAATGATTCATCAAGTGTTTTTTTAGACCCTCAGGAATTTCCCCCCCTGAGACACTCAGAGAGGTTGAGGAACAAAACAGCTGGTCCGAACCAATCTTGGGAAGCAAACCAGGGGAACACATATTCCCCCCAGCACTCAATGGAATATGAGAGGGAAATTCAACCAAAGGGGGAGGGCCTCAGAACCAAACTTGGTCCAACAGGAATTAAATAATGATTTTTTACCTTTTTTAGGGGATAGTATTGATTATTTACTACCCCATTGTCACATTATTACCAATTCAGAGGGTGATTTTAAAGTATAACATGTTTCCAATGTTTCAATTGAAACTAAACACTGATTTGTTTGCTAAAGGTTTTACTTATGTACCTGCACAATCCACAGACATTTGCATATTAATAGACCTTAAGTTATACACACGCAAATTGAATTTTAAGGTTTTGTTTCAGAATTCGTTTTCAGAGGACTTCATTAGCCCCTTGTCTATGTCTAGTACATACAACCCCCCCCTCATCCTATTATTCAACTGTTTGAAAAGAATATGCAAATTAGATATTCATCATTTTTTAAGGGCTAAACAACACAGACAGATGGACAAGAATGTGTATGATGTGGACAAGAATGTGTATGATGTCCTATATGACATCAAATGTGTACTTGATTCAGTTAGAATAATGAAACCTGACAAGGGAGAGGGGGTAGTCCTTATGAATCAGGATGATTACACCAATAAGATGTTACACACCCTAGAAGGGAAGGCCTATACAAAATCCTATGTTAATGAATTACATGTAGCATATAACAGAATTAAGAATGAGTTACAGGATTTATTTATTGAGGGTTCCATCACCATTGATGTTTTAAATTATTTAACTTTGTCACATGCCAGGATGTCAGTTATGTTCGGGTTACCCAAACTGTATAAAAACCTTGAACAACCACCGATGAGATCCATTGTAGACGCTAAAGGCTCCATTACCCACCCAACTGCACAATTCCTGGAAATTAAATTCAAGGAACTGGCGTACAAGGAATCCCACATTTGTAAAGACTTACAGAGTTTTTTTTTACAAATTATTAACAACATTCCGTTTAAAACCTCATATGTGCTTTTCACTATTGACATTAAGGATTTGTATTCTATTATTCCCCATAGCACAGGACTGGATTGGTTTTCGGAATTTTTATATGAGAAAGGTGTTGAACATAACAATGTCCAGGTATACACGCAATTACTTGAACTTGTTTTGAGGAATATTTTATTTACTTCAACCATGAAATATGCTTACAGCAGGAGGGTGTGGCAATGGGTTCCTCATGTGGGGGCCTTTATGCGAATATTGTAGTCACACAATGGGAAAAGAAATTCCTTTTCACCTGTTACTTAAGTATGTAAAATGTTACACTCGCTTCCTGGATGACATTTTTATTTTATGGGATGGACCTTCAGAATACATCAAGGATTTAATTGCATACATGGATTCCACTACATCATTTTTGAAATTCACATATAATTATAGTATGGAACAGTTACCTTTTCTCGATGTCCTTTTAATTAAGGATTATGTTAGCAACAAATTTGTATCGAAAGTATATAGAAAGAAAACCTACTCCAATTCCTTACTACATTATTCTAGTACACATCCACAGAAACAGAAGAAAGCCATCGTAAAAGGGCAATTTGTTAGGGGAACCTGGATGGTTTCCGACATGGAAGATTTCCTAAGCGAATGTGATAACCTGAAATGTATGTTTGTAAGTAGAGGTTACCTATGCAAGTTCATTATGGATATTATGGTGGAAGTAATGAATAAAAGGGAGAGAGGCTTTTTTAGTCCTCTACTATCTGATCTGGACACCAACATAGTTAGCTATAGTAACACATCTCAGGTGGTGATCAATAATAATCAAGAAGAGAAAAGGGACTATAAGACCTCTTTAATTATTATTTACACTACTGACAGTTACACTTTAAGAAAAATCCTAGAAAAGAATTTGTCCATATTAAACCATGAAAAGGCTATTAGACCATTTATAGGTACCCAACCAACCATGGTATTTAAGAAGGGCAGAAATCTAAAGAACATTTTTGAAATGAAATTAGAAGTTATGTACCTACCATAACGTTCCATGTTAGTTGTCTTCTCTCGCCTTCTTTCTTGCTGGATGGGTTCGGAGCCGATCCTCGGCTCCGACTCGGCACTTGCTAAGCTCGAGAGTCACTTTTACCAGCTCGAGGCAGCCCCATATCCCATGATGCAAGGCGGTGATTACCCAGATCTCGTTTGGTATCTAGAGGAAAAACTGCCCATAATCTTCTCAGAAAGGAAGAAGAACAACTAACCTGAAAAGGCTGTAAGGAGGACCCAGGTAACTAAGGTCCAGAGCTAACTGGTTTCCAAGGAAGACATTCTCCCAGAGAAGAAGGAAGTTCAAGGTCTGTCCAGGCTAGGGGGACAGGAGGGAGGGACGCAAGAAAGAAGGTGAGAGAAGACAACTAACATGGAACGTTATGGTAGGTACATAACTTCTAAATGTTAAGTTGTCAATCTCGCCTTCATTCTTGCTGGATGGGACCGTCCTAGCACCTCTATCCTGGGTGGCTCAATGGAACAGACTCTTGAGAACTGTGGAACCAAAACTTGCCCTGTCCCTGGAGGCCAAATCCAATTTGTAATGAGAAACAAAGGTATGAGGAGTGGCCCAAGTGGCTGCTGCACAAATAGTGTCTAAGGGTAGCCTAGCCTGAAAAGCTGTAGATGTGGCTAGACCTCTGGTAGAATGTGCTTTAGGTTTTGAAATCAGTTGTTTGCCCCTAAGCTGATAAATGTCCGAAATAGTGGAAGACAGCCATCTGGATAAGGTCACTTTAGAAACAGGGAGACCTTTCTTATTTTCAGCATAAGGAAGAAAAAGCTGATCAGACTTCCTAAATTGTTTTGTTCTGTCCAAGTAATATCTGAGTTGGCGATGAACATCTAGGCAATGCAATCTTTGTTCCGCTCTGTCAGAATGATTGGGGAAAAATACTGGAAGATCAATAGATTGGTTTAAATTTGTTTTAGAAGCAACCTTGGGCAAAAGGATGGATTGGTTCTCAAGGATACTCTATCCTTGTGGAAGACCAAGTAAGGGGACGAACACAGAGAGCATGAAGTTCAGACACTCTCCTAGCTGAGGTAATAGCAACTAGAAAGAGTGTCTTCCAAGAAAGAAATTTTAATGAGCATGTAGCAGCCGGTTCGAAAGGGGGGAGTATCAAGGATGCCAGCACTAAATTTAGGTCCCACTGCGGTGGAGGATCCCTAACAGGGAGTTTAAGTAGGAATACCCCTCTGAGAAAGGCTTTACACAGTTTGTGAGACATAACGTTCTGGTCTGCAAATCCAACATGGAAATTCGAGATTGCTGCCAACTGGACTTTAACTGTGGAAGACGAAGAACTGGAGTGAAAAATTTCAGCTAGAAAGTCCAAGACTGACTGAATAGGGGCAGTAAAAGGGTCTATGTTCTTAGACTTTGCCCAAAAGGAGAAACGTTGCCATTTGCTAGAATAAATCCTTCTGGTAGAGGACTTTAAAGAAGCTACTATGATATCTCTAATGGGGTTAGAGATCATAGGAAGCCTGGCTAAGGAAGGAAGTGGAGCAACCAAGCGGTGAGGTTGAGGGAACAAATGGACCGGTGCAGTTGACCCGACTGGTGGGTTAGAAGATCTGGAACTGGGTCCAGATGCCAAGGCTGCACCAAGAGATGGCGATGAAGGAACGGGAACCAAATTTGTCGAGGCCAGTAAAGGGCAATGAGAATCAGCTTAGCTCTCAAGACGGTAGCTTTCTGGAGTACTTGAGGTATTAACGGAAAGGGGGGAAAAGCATAAAGAAGTCCCCGGGGTCATTCCTGGGTTAGACCGTCTCTGGGGGGATGGTCCGGAAGTGGAAAGAGAGAGAAGAAGTCTGGGCATTTGCTGTTTTGGGGTGCAGCAAAAAGGTCACAGCATGGGCGGCCCCACTTCTGAAAAATCTCTTCCACTATAGATTGTTTGAGAGACCACTCATGAGGCATGAGTATAGCTCTGCTCAATCTGTCCGCTATGATGTTGGTTTTCCCGGGGATATGCGTTGCTATCAGAAACCGATGAGAGGAGATCACCCATTGCCAAAGTCTGAGAGCTTCTCGACACAAAGGATAGGACTTGGTCCTGCCCTGTTTGTTGATGTACCATACCACAGACATGTTGTCCGTGTGAACTGCAATTGTCCCTAAGGGAAGAAAGTCGTTGAGGGCTTGCAACGTTAAAAGCACTGCTCTCATCTCTAGGACATTTATGTGCAGGTGGTATTCGAATGGTTGCCACGTGCCATGGACCATCCTGCCCTGATAATGCCCCCCCCCCACTCGATCAGGGAGGCATCCGAAGTGACCGTGGCTACTGGGGCTGAGGGGACAAATGGTCTGCCCTGATGGACTAGGAGGGAAGAAGTCCACCAGGATAGATGGCTCTTGCAGGTCTGTGTCACTAGAATCTTGTGACGCATGGGTAACTGCTGGAAGGACCATTGGGTAAACAACATCCACTGCAGGAGACGCATGTAAAAACGGGCCAGAAGAAGAAGTGTGATGGCAGCTGCCATAAGGCCTAACACTTTGAGGACCAACCTGGCTTGTACCTTTTTGCTGAATAGGATCATCCGGACATGGTTTTGGATATCCAGGATTCTTTGGTTTGTTAGGTTTGCTGACATCCGAGTAGTATCTAGATCTGCGCCTATAAAGGTAATAGATTGGCAAGGTGATAAGGAAGACTTTTCGAAGTTGACTGAAATCCCTAACTGGCTGCAGAGAAGTAGAGTGTAATCCCTGGCCTGGAGAAGTTGATGCCTGGTGGTGGCTGAGAGGAGCCAGTCGTCTAGGTACGGAAACACCTGGAATCCCTGACGTCTCAGGTGAGCCGTGACCGCTGCCATGCATTTGGTGAACACTCTGGGGGCTGTAGTGAGACCAAAGGGCAGGGCTCTGAACTGAAAATGACTGGTCCTCAGCCGAAAGCGGAGAAACCTTCTGGAGCGTCTGTGGATTTTTATGTGATAGTACACATCTTGAAGGTCTATAGAGCACATCCAGTTGTTTTTGCCCAGAAAGGGCAAAATCGATTGAAGTGTGACCATCCGAAATCTTGCCTTTTTGACAGACTTGTTTAGCCTGCTGAGGTTTAATATCGGTCTCCAGTCTCCCGTCTTTTTGGGGGCCAAAAAGAACCTTGAGTAGATTCCGGATTCTAAATGATCTGTTGGAACTGGCTGGATGGCCCTTTTCTCTAGAAGCTTTGAAACCTCTAGCTTTGCAATTTCCCTTAGACCGGGTGGAACGTCTGGGTCTATCAGAAAAGGGTTCCCTAGACCCAAAGTTCCTGGGACCCCCTCTACCTCTGGATCGGCATTAATCCTGTCCCCCTCTGCCTCTGGGGGAATAGCTGTCCTGAGAATCCCGGGAAAACTGAGATTTTTGGAACCACATCTTCTTCTGCCCTCTTTGATTCCTAAAGAAGTACCGCTGAGGGTTAGAGAAGTGGATCCCGATGGCAGACAAAGTCTTCCTGTCCTTTTCGCTCTGGACAAGTGTGTCACGTACTGTCTTCCTAAAAAGGGAAGAACCGTCATAGGGAGCGTTGCTAAACGAAGCCTTGAAAGGGTCCGCAAACTGACACAACCTGAGCCAGGCATGATGCCTCATGGCTATGCCTATCCCAGCTGTACTAGCTGCTCCTTCTGTGGCATGGGAAAGGAGCTGCATAGACGTGTTTGAGAATGACTTCAGAGTAGACATTTTTGCAGAGAACAACTGTTTATCCTGCGACGATAAAGACTCTGGGGGAGACTCAGCGAATTCCAAAGCAAGGTCTTGCTGAAGCCGGATCACATGTGCCAAATAGTTCAGCGCATGGATTGAAAAAGTCACTGGGGAATAGACGCGCTTTCCAAACCTATCCACTGACCTGGACTCCTTGTCTGGAGGGTGGACTGAGGAACTCTCTTGTGCTAGTTCCTTCTTGGTGGCTGCTGCAACCAAAATAACGTCAACTGGGGCTCCTTTTGACCAAGGTTGTCTGTTGGAAGGGGGAGATAAAATTTTGTCAGGGCATTTGGGGATGGGCTCTATGGTGTCAGGCTCCTTCCATGCCCACGTGGTGATAAGGTCCACCAAGGGGTCTGCTGGCGAGGGCACCCAGGAAGTAGATGGGCCCATGGCAAAGGCCTCCAGGAACACTGACTCATCCCCAGAAGGTTTTGGAGCTGACCAACCTCCCCTCTGGCGGAAAATCTCCATGATTTCTCCGAAGGAGATGTCTTCAGGAGGTGACCTGGGGGAACCTTCTCCTTCATCTAAGTCAGTATCCATAGTGAGGGACTCGGGGGAGTCCAAGTGCCTCCTTTTGCACTTGCGCTTATGGTGACCCTCTTCAGTGGGACTCTCAGAAGAGGATTCGTGAGCCGCAGGGGGTTCCTCAGGGAAATTAACCTGGGGATCCTCTGGCACGGGCTGTCCCTGAGACAGGATGAAGGGAGTCATCGCCAAATCCAGGGGGGCCTGGGTGGAATCCGAGGGGATGGGCTGGGGTCTCAATCCCTGGCAGAAAACCCTCTCCACCACTTCAAAGGCCGAGGGAGAGCAGACCCCCATGGCACCCAGCAAAGAAGACACCCTCCCCGGATCCAAAGTGGGGACCGGAGCCGAAGCAGGGGTAGCCTGAGGTCCGAGGAAATGGGTCGGATCCTAAAAGTGCAGAGCCGAAGAATCCATTCCCTCGGGTCCAACTCCCTGTCCGCGGCTCCGAGAGTCACTTGGATCCGACCTAGTCAGATCTGAGGAACTCAAGGTAACAGCCGGAGTCGAGGTTGGAGGAACCGTCGGTGCCGAGCTACCAGCTCTGAAAATCCTCAGATTCAAGAGCCCCGAAGCTGCTGCACTGATCGGGGAAGGAGAGATGGGGCGGAAAAAGGGCATGGAGGTCCCCCCTCCATAGGGAGAGGGGCCTGGCAAGACTCCCATCTGAATAAATCTCCACATCATCCTATGTTCAGGTCCAACAAACTCCAAGTCGAAGGGGCCACCGACTCGGATCTGGCTGGTCTGCACAATGATGGGGAGGAAGGCCTCGGGTCCGAATGTTCCAAAGGCTCCAATGAGAAATGAGGAGACCGGAGCGATGGAGAAACTGGCCACATGGCCTATGAAGGGGGACTAAGAAAGAGCTCCCTGTCCGGGGATCTCTTGCGAGGTCTGTCCTTTCTCTTGTCCCTATCTTCTTTGCTCCTTTCTCTGTCCTTTTCCTTGTCAGCCACGCTGACTGTAGATTTGTCTTTATTAGGCCCAGCACCAGAAGAGGACGGAGTTTGAGTCCCTGTCTGGGTGGGAGGTTGAGCACTAGTTACCGAAGCCATGGCAGATTCCAGCATGGATGCGGGGAGAAGGCCTTTGGCTACTAATTTGGCCTTCCGATCCCTGAGGGCCCTAGGATTGAACACGGTGCAGATAGCACATTGAGTAGACAAATGTGCTACTCCCAAGCAAATCACACACAGAGTGTGACCATAAGCCAGGGAGAGCTTATGGCCACACTCTGTACATTTCTTGAACACATATTTTGGCTGATCAGCCATGGTCCTGCAGCCAAAAAGAAAACACTACCTACCAAAAAACACCACACACAAACACAGGTAGGAGAAGGGCAGACCTAATAACTACTCTACCGACTTTAACAAAACTTTTATTTATGTTTTAAACCGATGAACAAGCGATACACTAAAAGGGGAGGAAGGGAAATAATCACTCAGACACACAAAGAGACTAAGTATTAATAACACTGACTATCCCTGAGCTCAGAGCAAAGGAGACCACGATGCACACTACTGGCATGGCAAACAAGATCTGGGGGAAGGTAGGAGATGGTAGTATATTATGGGTAAGGGGAGGAGCTCGGAGCTTGGAGCAGATGAACACAGATTTTGGCTGATCAGCCATGGTCCTGCAGCCAAAAAGAAAACACTACCTACCAAAAAACACCACACACAAACACAGGTAGGAGAAGGGCAGACCTAATAACTACTCTACTGACTTTAACAAAACTTTTTTTTTTTTTTTTTTAAACCGATGAACAAGCGATACACTAAAAGGGGAGGAAGGGAAATAATCACTCAGACACACAAAGAGACTAAGTATTAATAACACTGACTATCCCTGAGCTCAGAGCAAAGGAGACCACGATGCACACTACTGGCATAGCAAACGAGATCTGAGGGAAGGTAGGAGATGGTAGTATATTATGGGTAAGGGGAGGAGCTCGGAGCTTGGAGCAGATGCTAGAAAAAGTTGCCGCTCGGATCCGATACAGATCCATATACCCACAGGTTGCAGAAAATGAGAAGTTATGTACCTACCATAACGTTCCATGTTAGTTGTCTTCTTCTCACCTTCTTTCTTGCTGGATGGGTTCGGAGCCGATCCTCGGCTCCGACTCGGCCTATACTAAAGCTCAAGAGCTATTTTTACCGGCTCGAGGCTACCCTGTATCCCACAATGCTAGGCGCTAACTACCCAGATCTCGTTTGATAGCTAACACCATAGCAGTTCTGATCTCAGAACAAAGGAGAAAGAGGAATACCTATATATAGAACATACCAAGAAAAGGCAACCATGGGAGTCCAAGCTGGAATGAAAGAAGACCCAGAAGGATCCTTTTGGTCTGTCCAGGCTAGGGGGTTGGAGGGTGGGACGCAAGAAAGAAGGCGAGAAGAAGACAACTAACATGGAACGTTATGGTAGGTACATAACGTCTCAATGTTAAGTTGTCAATCTCATCTTCATTCTTGCTGGATGGGACCGCATCCCTAGCACCTCAACCCTGGGTGGCTCATCGGAACAGACTCTTGAGGACAGTGGAACCAAAGTTAGCTCTGCTTCTGGAGGCCATGTCCAGTTTGTAATGAGAAATAAAGGTATGAGGAGAGGCCCATGTGGCTGTCGCACAAATGCAGTCTAATAGCAACCTAGCCTGAAAGGCTATTGTCATAGCTAAGGCTCTAGTTGAGTGGGCTCTAGGTTTTGAAGGAATTTCTTGATGCCTAAGTTCATAGATGAAAGTAATCACAGAGGCCAACCATCTAGAAAGGGTTACTTTGGAAACTGGAAGGCCTTTCTTCCCTTCCGCATAAGACAGGAAGAGCTTCTCAGATTTCCTAACTTACTTGGTTCTATCCAGGTAGTAACGGAGTTGACGGTGAACATCCAAAAAATTCAACTTTTGTTCCGTTCTGTTGGAGTAATTAGGGAAGAAAACTGGGAGATCGATAGTCTGGTTTAGATTTGCCTCAGAAGATATCTTAGGTAAAAAGGATGAGTTAGTTCTGAGGGACACTCTATCTTTATGGAAAACCAGATAAGGAGGATGAACGCAAAGGGCGTGAAGTTCTGAGACTCTCCTGGCAGAAGTTATGGCCACTAGAAATAGAGTTTTCCATGAGAGTAACTTCAAGGAACAGGAAGCCGCAGGTTCAAAGGGAGGGAGAATCAAAGAGGTTAAAACCAGATTCAAATCCCACTGTGGTGGGGGATCTCTGATCGGGGGCTTAAGTAAAAAGATACCTTTAAGGAAGGCTTTACAAAGTTTATGGGACATAACAGTGGAGTCCGACAAGCCAACAGGAAAATTTTAAATGGCCGCTAACTGAACTTTGATAGTGGATGAAGAAGAACCTGATTGAAAAGGTTCGGCCAAGAAATCTAGTACTGATTGGATAGGTGCCATGAAAGGATCCATGTTTCTAGTCTCTGCCCAGAAGGAAAAACGTTTCCATTTGCTAGCATAAATCCTCCTTGTAGAAGATTTGTGGGAAGCTAGAATGATGTCACGCACCAAATGGGAAATAAAGGGAAGCCTGGCTAAGGTTGGAAGTGGAGCAACCAAGCTGTGAGGTTGAGAGAGGGGAGGGACTGGTGTAGCTCGCCCAACTGATGGGTCAAGAGATCTGGCACTGGGTCCAGATGCCAGGGATGCTCCAAGAGGTAACGATGCAGGAACGGAAACCAGATTTGTTGAAGCCAGTAAGGGGCAATGAGGATCATTGTGGATCTCAATGCGGTAGCTTTCTGAATCAACTGTATGATTAATGGAAAAGGAGTGAAAGCATGCAGAAGACCCCGGGGCCAATCGTGGACTAGAGCCTCTCTGGGGGGGTGGCCGGGAAGAGAGTGAAGAAGTCGTGGAACTTGCTGTTTTGAGGTCTTGCGAAAAGATCGCAGCAAGACTGACCCCATCTTTGGAAAATCTTTTCCACTACTGACTGCTTGAGAGACCACTCGTGCGGCATGAGAATGGCTCTGCTCAGCCTGTCCGCTATGACATTGGACTTCCCGGGGATATGCATTGCTATCAGAAAACGCTGAGAAGAGATCGCCCACTGCCAAAGTCTAAGTGCTTCTCGACACAGGGGATAGGACTTGGTTCCGCCCCACTTGTTGATGTACCACAGTACGGACATATTGTCCGTCTGAACTGCAATAGTCCCGATGGGAAGAGTCCTGAAGGGCTTGCAACGCTAAAAGTACTGCTCTCATCTCCAGGACATTTATGTGCAGGTGGCACTCAAAAGGTTGCCATGCGCCCTGGACTGTCCTGCCTTGAAAATGCCCCCCCCCCCACCCGATCAGGGAGGCATCCATTGTCACCGTAGCAACTGGGGGGGGGGGAGAACAAAGGGTCTGCCCTGAATGACTTGAAGGGAGACCATCCACCAAGAAAGGTGTTTCTTGCATGATTGGGTAATTAAAATGCTGTGTGACATTGGAAGCTGTTGAAAAGACCACTGGGAAAAGAGCATCCACTGAAGGATCCATATGTGAAAGCGAGCTAGGGGAAGTAACGTAATGGCTGCTGCCATGAGACCTAAAGTCTTCAGTACAAACCTGGCCTGGATTCTGTTGCTCTGAAGAAGGATGTGAACGTGTCCACGAATATCTGAAATTCTCTGTGCGGTTAGTTTTGCGGACAGTTCGGCTGTGTCTAATATGCCGCCTATGAAAGTAATAGACTGGCAAGGCGACAAGGCAGACTTTTCGAAATTAATGGAGATACCTAGCTCTTTGCAAGTTTGAAGAAGTTGACGCCTGGTGGTCGCGGTAAGGAGCCAGTCATCCAGATATGGAAACACCTGGAATCCTTGACGCCTCAGATGAGCCATGACCACTGCCATGCATTTGGTGAACACTCGGGGGGCTGTAGTGAGACCAAAGGGCAGGGCCCTGAACTGGTAGTGACTGGCTCCCAGCCGGAAGCGGAGAAACCTCCTGGAGTGCCTGTGCATCTTGATGTGGTAGTACGCATCCTGAAGGTCTATAGAGCACATCCAATTGTCCTGGCCCAAAAAGGGTAGAATGAACTGTAGCATGACCATCCGGAACTTCGTTCTTTGGACAGACCTGTTCAGCCTGCTGAGATCCAAAATTGGTCTCCAGTCCCCTGTCTTTTTTGGTACCAAAAAGAACTTGAAGTAGATTCCAGATCCTTGCTGGTCTGCTGGGACTGGTTGGATGGCTCTTTTTCTTAGCAGTTTTGAGATTTCTAATACTGCTTGTTCCCTTAGACCGGGTAGAACATCTGGAAGGGGCCTTTTTGGCTGTGTTGGGGTGTGGGCAAAGGGAATTTCATAACCATCGGATATGATCGACCGTACCCATCTGTCTTGGGTGAGGGAAAGCCGGGCTTCTGGGTACAGTGATAATCTTCCCCCGACTGCCTCTGAAGGCGGACAGTCGGGCAGCTTCTCAGGGATGCTGGAAGGGCTGGCCAGAGACAACTTCTCTGCTACCCTGATTCTGCGGACCCCCTCTGCCCCTAGGGCGGCATCTGTTATTGTTCCCCCCCTGCCTCTAGAGGGGAACTCACCTCTTGCATCAGGCGCGACTCCCTGTGGTTTGCGAAACCACATTTTTCCACCCTTCTGACCCTTAGGATATGGTCTAGATGGGGTGGAAAAATGGACTCCCACGGCAGAGAGAGTCTTGCCATCCTGTTCGCATCTGGTCAAAGTATCCTTCACCTGAGGTCCAAACAACGCCAAACCATCAAAGGGGGAGTTAGTGAAGGATGCCTTGAAGGGGTCAGCAAAGTTACAAAGCCGCATCCAGGCCTGATGCCTTAAGGCCACGGCTGTGCCTGCAGCCCTACTCGCCCCATCGGCCACATAGGAAATAAGCCGCATGGAGGAGTTAACAATCGAGTTCAGGGTTGCCAGCTGGGAGTTGATTTTGTCTTGAGACCCCGCAGATGTTGGATCCTGTAAAGTATCACCCATTTCTTTGAGCATGTCTATTTGAAGGCGGGTGAAGTGACACAAGTAATTCAGCGACCGCACGGTAAAGGTCGCTGAAGAAAACATCCGCTTGCCATACCTATCCATAGTCCTAGATTCCTTATTAGGAGGATGGATCGGTACTGAAGGATCAGCCAGTTCCTACTTAGTGGCTGCCGCCACAACCATGGCATCAACAGGGACACCCTTGGTTAAAAACTGCTTATCAGAAGGGGCTGTGATAAATTTTGAAGGCCTCCGTGGGGTAGGTTCCATTGTGTCAGGGGCCATCCATGCCTTCCGCGCCACCACTTCCATGAGGGGGTCAAAGGTCGGAGACACCCAGGAGGTGGAAGGGCGAGAACCAAAGCCTCTAGGTAAACCGACTCGTCCTCGGAAGGATTGAGGGTAGACCAGTTCCCCCTCTGCTTGAGGATCTCAAGGATGTCAGAAAAGGAGACATCCTCAGAGGGGGACCGTGGAGACCCTTCCGACTCATCCAAGTCGGTATCGGATGTGACGGACTCAGGAGAGTCCACATGCTTCCTCTTGCATTTCCTTTTCTGAGGGGGCTCTCCTGATGGAAAAGGGGAGGCCTCGGAAGAGGAGGATGGTCCCAATGGGGGCACCTGAGGCACTGGATCTCTGCGCTCGGGTCGAGAGGATGGGTAGAGATCGTAGCAGGCACAACAGTGGGAGGAGCTGAGGGAGCTGACTGTGGAGCAGGCACAGGGGCCAGCACACTCCTCATGACCTCAAAGCACCCCTATCAGGCAGGGAAGAAGGTCCCTGCTCCGAAGATAAGGACCCTCCCGGCACCGAGAGGGATGGCTCGAGGCCGATGTCGGGGCCAAACTCACCTCGCCGAGGTTCAGAGAGGGAGACCGGGTCGGACAAGGGTCCGATGCCACTCGCCTCGGAGCCGACAAGGGAGTCCTGGCGCCTGGATCCCTCCAAGGATGGAACCATGGAAGAAATCAGAGCCGACGAAAGGTGTGGTATCAGCTCCGATGTGTTGATGGTCCTGGCTCCCACGAACTCCGGCTCCAAGCTCAGAGGAAGAGGTGGAGGAGGAATCGACGATGGAATGGGGATAGCCGCTGTCTGATGAGAAGGGCTCTAAAGCATCTGGGCCAGTGCCTGCGACTTAAGGATTCTGCTAACCACCCTCTCGAAGTCATGCTCCGAAAGCCTGGAAGACCGAGAGGAATGGGACCGATGGCTCCGCTCCGAAAGCAAGGGAGATCTCGGAGCTGAATGGACTGACTCCAAAGAAGGAGACCTGGAGCACTTACGGCTCACAGACGGTTCCGACGCAAAGATCGGAGCCGACTGAGTCTTGGGAGCATCGGCTCTGGCCGGAGCTGATGTAGGGACACTATTAGCACCACTAGTTGAAGGCTCTGTTCATGGAGCCGACGGTTTAGTGGGCTTCGAAGGTTTGCCTGACGAAGACTTGGTCGGGGAACCCTCGGGTTTCAACAAGCCTCGCAAGATAAGCTTGTTTCTGCGTTCCTGCAGGACTCTTGGACTGAATGCATGGCAGACAGAACAAGAGTCCTGCAGGTGCAGAGGGCCCAGGCAATAAACACAAGAAGTGTGACCGTCTGTCAGAGACATCTTCTGACAGCACGAGTCACACTTCTTGAAGCCTGAAACCCTGGAATCCTTAGACATCCTGACAGGGATGACAAGTCACACACACAACAAACACCCACACCCAAACTTACTTAGTCTAGTCACACATGCACACACACAGAGACTGAGACTATTTAGACTGACAAAATAAAGTAATTTAAACTAAATATCACTAAAAATTAAACTAAAAATTAGCCTGAAGGCCTAGTAATCTACGGAGTGGGGGTAGGTAACGAGAAGAAGATAGAAGCAAACCCGAAAGGGAACTATCTAAGGTGGGGATACACTAGAGGGGTAAACAGGATCTAACAGTAAAACTACTACTGAAAAAGGGCAAGAAAAAACCTTACCAGAAAAGATTTTTACAAATCTAACCTGAGAGCCGGCAAAAGCGCAACCTCGCAGCTGAAGCAGCAAACGAGATCTGGGTAGTTAGCGCCTAGCATTGTGGGATACAGGGTAGCCTCGAGCCGGTAAAAATAGCTCCCGAGCTTTAGTATAGGCCGAGTCAGAGCCAAGGATTGGCTCCGAACCCATCAAGTAAGAATGAAGGCGAGATTGACAACTTAACATATGAAGTTAACTACTTCAGATCCATATTTACATAATCTTAATTGCAAGCACTTTACATCACAAACCATATTAATATAAGTTTAGTTGCAAACATTTTACATCACTTATAATCTATCCAATCATTGTCAGTCAAACATTACATAACTCATTCAAATCCTGCCTTCTTTTAAACCTCATTCCTCGCATGTATGTATTGTTCCCACAATTCCCATTCTTTTCTATGTAATTTGCTCCTACCCTTTTCTAAATATCCCAGTTCCAGTTGTTCTATCTCTGTTACTATATTCACTTCTAGTACAGCTAGTTTAGACTTTGATTTCCATTTTCTAAAAATTGCTTTTTTGGCAACCACAATAGTTAGACTCAGAAAGGCCTTACTATGTCTAAGCAATTCCTATTCTATATCACAGCTCAGAAAAATCATTTCCCAGTTACACTAATATGCTCACACAGTATCTCTCATAGAGTTGTCTGCAGGGAATCTTTTAAGTCTGCTAACTCATTACAGCCCCAGAAAATATGTTCCCAATTCTTCCCCATCACACCTCCAACATTTGTTGCCTACCTGAGAAAAACTTCTCTGTGGAGTCTTCATGGGATATAAAACTATCTATGTAAACAATTCCAAGCAAAAATCCTAAATCTTCTAGATTTTGTTGCATATTTGGGAGACAAACATATATCCCCCCATTGTTTCTTCATGAATTGTTTACCCAGTCTCTCTTCCCAATCCGTTCTAACCTCCTCTGATTGTTTATTATAGTTATGCAATATGTTATATCCTCTACTAATTACTCTTTTTTAGCAGCAGCCTGTGCTTTAGATTCTACTAAAAACTCTACCAGTGCTGGTCTTTCATTTAGGACCCTCCTATTTTTTTCTCTATGCCTATAATCTGATATTAGTCCTTGATAGGGAAGGCAATCTGTAAACTGCAGTCCAAATAAATTCTTGGCATATTCCCATTCTATTACCTTTCCCTCTCTAGTTATTTGCTCCTAATAAAGCAGGACAAACAAAAAAAGTAGTGCAAACACATAAACGCCAAGCTGGAACAGTAGGAAATGCCACTCCACAGTGAAATAGTGCACCAAATAAGCCACTTCAATAAAACCAATACTGACAACATCTATGTGACAGCAAATATGTGTTACTATATTTATTGCTGAATACATTGAATTAATTTGATTTATATATACAACTATATGATTTAATATGTGTTTCTTTTTAAGGGGGTGTGTCATTTTAAACAAACAATTCATCAACTGGTTATGATGTTTTTAATGTTTACTATAAAATGTATTGGAATGTTTAATTAATTATCTGATGAAGTTCTGAAGTGGTCAGGACGAAAGCGCTTATCTGTTGTTTTAAATATTTGGTTCAATAAACTCCAGTTTTGGTTTTATTGAAGTGGCTTATTTGGTATACTATTTCACTGTGAAGTGGCATTTCCTACTGTTCCAGCTTGGCGTTTATGTGTTTGCACTAGTTTTTTTGTTTGTCCTGTTTTACTACAGTTTTGGATGGCCGATGAAGACAGCATGGATTTATCTGCTCCTCTTTTAACCCAAGACACTGATTTCAGTACTCTACAACAAGCGGTTCTTAATTTAGCCGCCATCATACAGGGATTAACACAAAAGGTTGATTCCTTCCTTGGCACGACCCCCTATGATGACAGACCCACTAAGAACACTCCAGCAGAAGCAGTGGTTGCTTCTACAAGCCTACGGAGTGTTCTAAATGAAGGGAATAAACTTCAAAGATTAAATTCTTCTAATTCTACTTTTCCATGCACTGGTATAAACAGTGAAGAACAAAATTCAATTCCTTGTGGACAAAGAACTGCAACTTTGGACTCCAACTCTAACCTATCAGGCTCGGATGCTCGTTTTAACCACAGGAGTTCTGTTCCTATTTTGAAGGACTGGCTTACTGAAGCCATAGTTTGAATAATGAAAGGCAAAAAACAGGTACTGTTTCCAATAACAATATTCATGTTTTATTAGAAGAATATGAATATAAACATTCTAAAATCAAGCGCTTACAGCTTGATAATGCCTACTTTGCTGAATGTATAAAAGAACATATTGTTCCCAAGGGGCTACAAATGTGGTGCTACCCCAGTGGCTTAACAGCAGGTTCTGACCTGCATAAAGAACTAATAGTTCTGTTTGATGATCATGGAGCTGAATACATGAAAGTTATTGTAAAAAAATAATGATATTGTTATTAATGATTTAATAGCTAGTGTCAGAACTTGATAAAAGCATTTGTGAACATATACAATATGATGATTTCAGATATGAACATTTACGTATATTTCGTAGCATTGATCAGTTATCTGCTTCTATTACAGCCCATAAGGTGAAAAAACTTAACAGGGACAAAAATAATTATGGTATGGGTTTTTTTACCCACCCCCCCTTCACAAGAATGGGGCAACAAGTCCCCAGACCATGTTAATAATTCTGATACTAACTGTGAGTTCTCTAATGATTCATCAAGTGTTTTTTTAGACCCTCAGGAATTTCCCCCCCTGAGACACTCAGAGAGGTTGAGGAACAAAACAGCTGGTCCGAACCAATCTTGGGAAGCAAACCAGGGGAACACATATTCCCCCCAGCACTCAATGGAATATGAGAGGGAAATTCAACCAAAGGGGGAGGGCCTCAGAACCAAACTTGGTCCAACAGGAATTAAATAATGATTTTTTACCTTTTTTAGGGGATAGTATTGATTATTTACTACCCCATTGTCACATTATTACCAATTCAGAGGGTGATTTTAAAGTATAACATGTTTCCAATGTTTCAATTGAAACTAAACACTGATTTGTTTGCTAAAGGTTTTACTTATGTACCTGCACAATCCACAGACATTTGCATATTAATAGACCTTAAGTTATACACACGCAAATTGAATTTTAAGGTTTTGTTTCAGAATTGTTTTCAGAGGACTTCATTAGCCCTTGTCTATGTCTAGTACATACAACCCCCCCCTCATCCTATTATTCAACTGTTTGAAAAGAATATGCAAATTAGATATTCATCATTTTTTAAGGGCTAAACAACACAGACAGATGGACAAGAATGTGTATGATGTGGACAAGAATGTGTATGATGTCCTATATGACATCAAATGTGTACTTGATTCAGTTAGAATAATGAAACCTGACAAGGGAGAGGGGGTAGTCCTTATGAATCAGGATGATTACACCAATAAGATGTTACACACCCTAGAAGGGAAGGCCTATACAAAATCCTATGTTAATGAATTACATGTAGCATATAACAGAATTAAGAATGAGTTACAGGATTTATTTATTGAGGGTTCCATCACCATTGATGTTTTAAATTATTTAACTTTGTCACATGCCAGGATGTCAGTTATGTTCGGGTTACCCAAACTGTATAAAAACCTTGAACAACCACCGATGAGATCCATTGTAGACGCTAAAGGCTCCATTACCCACCCAACTGCACAATTCCTGGAAATTAAATTCAAGGAACTGGCGTACAAGGAATCCCACATTTGTAAAGACTTACAGAGTTTTTTTTTACAAATTATTAACAACATTCCGTTTAAAACCTCATATGTGCTTTTCACTATTGACATTAAGGATTTGTATTCTATTATTCCCCATAGCACAGGACTGGATTGGTTTTCGGAATTTTTATATGAGAAAGGTGTTGAACATAACAATGTCCAGGTATACACGCAATTACTTGAACTTGTTTTGAGGAATATTTTATTTACTTCAACCATGAAATATGCTTACAGCAGGAGGGTGTGGCAATGGGTTCCTCATGTGGGGGCCTTTATGCGAATATTGTAGTCACACAATGGGAAAAGAAATTCCTTTTCACCTGTTACTTAAGTATGTAAAATGTTACACTCGCTTCCTGGATGACATTTTTATTTTATGGGATGGACCTTCAGAATACATCAAGGATTTAATTGCATACATGGATTCCACTACATCATTTTTGAAATTCACATATAATTATAGTATGGAACAGTTACCTTTTCTCGATGTCCTTTTAATTAAGGATTATGTTAGCAACAAATTTGTATCGAAAGTATATAGAAAGAAAACCTACTCCAATTCCTTACTACATTATTCTAGTACAGATCCACAGAAACAGAAGAAAGCCATCGTAAAAGGGCAATTTGTTAGGGGAACCTGGATGGTTTCCGACATGGAAGATTTCCTAAGCGAATGTGATAACCTGAAATGTATGTTTGTAAGTAGAGGTTACCTATGCAAGTTCATTATGGATATTATGGTGGAAGTAATGAATAAAAGGGAGAGAGGCTTTTTTAGTCCTCTACTATCTGATCTGGACACCAACATAGTTAGCTATAGTAACACATCTCAGGTGGTGATCAATAATAATCAAGAAGAGAAAAGGGACTATAAGACCTCTTTAATTATTATTTACACTACTGACAGTTACACTTTAAGAAAAATCCTAGAAAAGAATTTGTCCATATTAAACCATGAAAAGGCTATTAGACCATTTATAGGTACCCAACCAACCATGGTATTTAAGAAGGGCAGAAATCTAAAGAACATTTTTGAAATGAAATTAGAAGTTATGTACCTACCATAACGTTCCATGTTAGTTGTCTTCTCTCGCCTTCTTTCTTGCTGGATGGGTTCGGAGCCGATCCTCGGCTCCGACTCGGCACTTGCTAAGCTCGAGAGTCACTTTTACCAGCTCGAGGCAGCCCCATATCCCATGATGCAAGGCGGTGATTACCCAGATCTCGTTTGGTATCTAGAGGAAAAACTGCCCATAATCTTCTCAGAAAGGAAGAAGAACAACTAACCTGAAAAGGCTGTAAGGAGGACCCAGGTAACTAAGGTCCAGAGCTAACTGGTTTCCAAGGAAGACATTCTCCCAGAGAAGAAGGAAGTTCAAGGTCTGTCCAGGCTAGGGGGACAGGAGGGAGGACATAAGAAAGAAGGTGAGAGAAGACAACTAACATGGAACGTTATGGTAGGTACATAACTTCTAAATGTTAAGTTGTCAATCTCGCCTTCATTCTTGCTGGATGGGACCGCGTCCCTAGCACCTCTATCCTGGGTGGCTCAATGGAACAGACTCTTGAGAACTGTGGAACCAAAACTTGCCCTGTCCCTGGAGGCCAAATCCAATTTGTAATGAGAAACAAAGGTATGAGGAGTGGCCCAAGTGGCTGCTGCACAAATAGTGTCTAAGGGTAGCCTAGCCTGAAAAGCTGTAGATGTGGCTAGACCTCTGGTAGAATGTGCTTTAGGTTTTGAAATCAGTTGTTTGCCCCTAAGCTGATAAATGTCCGAAATAGTGGAAGACAGCCATCTGGATAAGGTCACTTTAGAAACAGGGAGACCTTTCTTATTTTCAGCATAAGGAAGAAAAAGCTGATCAGACTTCCTAAATTGTTTTGTTCTGTCCAAGTAATATCTGAGTTGGCGATGAACATCTAGGCAATGCAATCTTTGTTCCGCTCTGTCAGAATGATTGGGGAAAAATACTGGAAGATCAATAGATTGGTTTAAATTTGTTTTAGAAGCAACCTTGGGCAAAAAGGATGGATTGGTTCTCAAGGATACTCTATCCTTGTGGAAGACCAAGTAAGGGGGACGAACACAGAGAGCATGAAGTTCAGACACTCTCCTAGCTGAGGTAATAGCAACTAGAAAGAGTGTCTTCCAAGAAAGAAATTTTAATGAGCATGTAGCAGCCGGTTCGAAAGGGGGGAGTATCAAGGATGCCAGCACTAAATTTAGGTCCCACTGCGGTGGAGGATCCCTAACAGGGAGTTTAAGTAGGAATACCCCTCTGAGAAAGGCTTTACACAGTTTGTGAGACATAACGTTCTGGTCTGCAAATCCAACATGGAAATTCGAGATTGCTGCCAACTGGACTTTAACTGTGGAAGACGAAGAACTGGAGTGAAAAATTTCAGCTAGAAAGTCCAAGACTGACTGAATAGGGGCAGTAAAAGGGTCTATGTTCTTAGACTTTGCCCAAAAGGAGAAACGTTGCCATTTGCTAGAATAAATCCTTCTGGTAGAGGACTTTAAAGAAGCTACTATGATATCTCTAATGGGGTTAGAGATCATAGGAAGCCTGGCTAAGGAAGGAAGTGGAGCAACCAAGCGGTGAGGTTGAGGGAACAAATGGACCGGTGCAGTTGACCCGACTGGTGGGTTAGAAGATCTGGAACTGGGTCCAGATGCCAAGGCTGCACCAAGAGATGGCGATGAAGGAACGGAACCAAATTTGTCGAGGCCAGTAAAGGGCAATGAGAATCAGCTTAGCTCTCAAGACGGTAGCTTTCTGGAGTACTTGAGGTATTAACGGAAAGGGGGGAAAAGCATAAAGAAGTCCCCGGGGTCATTCCTGGGTTAGACCGTCTCTGGGGGGATGGTCCGGAAGTGGAAAGAGAGAGAAGAAGTCTGGGCATTTGCTGTTTTGGGGTGCAGCAAAAAGGTCACAGCATGGGCGGCCCCACTTCTGAAAAATCTCTTCCACTATAGATTGTTTGAGAGACCACTCATGAGGCATGAGTATAGCTCTGCTCAATCTGTCCGCTATGATGTTGGTTTTCCCGGGGATATGCGTTGCTATCAGAAACCGATGAGAGGAGATCACCCATTGCCAAAGTCTGAGAGCTTCTCGACACAAAGGATAGGACTTGGTCCTGCCCTGTTTGTTGATGTACCATACCACAGACATGTTGTCCGTGTGAACTGCAATTGTCCCTAAGGGAAGAAAGTCGTTGAGGGCTTGCAACGTTAAAAGCACTGCTCTCATCTCTAGGACATTTATGTGCAGGTGGTATTCGAATGGTTGCCACGTGCCATGGACCATCCTGCCCTGATAATGCCCCCCCCCACTCGATCAGGGAGGCATCCGAAGTGACCGTGGCTACTGGGGCTGAGGGGACAAATGGTCTGCCCTGATGGACTAGGAGGGAAGAAGTCCACCAGGATAGATGGCTCTTGCAGGTCTGTGTCACTAGAATCTTGTGATGCATGGGTAACTGCTGGAAGGACCATTGGGTAAACAACATCCACTGCAGGAGACGCATGTAAAAACGGGCCAGAAGAAGAAGTGTGATGGCAGCTGCCATAAGGCCTAACACTTTGAGGACCAACCTGGCTTGTACCTTTTTGCTGAATAGGATCATCCGGACATGGTTTTGGATATCCAGGATTCTTTGGTTTGTTAGGTTTGCTGACATCCGAGTAGTGTCTAGATCTGCGCCTATAAAGGTAATAGATTGGCAAGGTGATAAGGAAGACTTTTCGAAGTTGACTGAAATCCCTAACTGGCTGCAGAGAAGTAGAGTGTAATCCCTGGCCTGGAGAAGTTGATGCCTGGTGGTGGCTGAGAGGAGCCAGTCGTCTAGGTACGGAAACACCTGGAATCCCTGACGTCTCAGGTGAGCCGTGACCGCTGCCATGCATTTGGTGAACACTCTGGGGGCTGTAGTGAGACCAAAGGGCAGGGCTCTGAACTGAAAATGACTGGTCCTCAGCCGAAAGCGGAGAAACCTTCTGGAGCGTCTGTGGATTTTTATGTGATAGTACACATCTTGAAGGTCTATAGAGCACATCCAGTTGTTTTTGCCCAGAAAGGGCAAAATCGATTGGTGTGACCATCCGAAATCTTGCCTTTTTGACAGACTTGTTTAGCCTGCTGAGGTTTAATATCGGTCTCCAGTCTCCCGTCTTTTTGGGGGCCAAAAAGAACCTTGAGTAGATTCCGGATTCTAAATGATCTGTTGGAACTGGCTGGATGGCCCTTTTCTCTAGAAGCTTTGAAACCTCTAGCTTTGCAATTTCCCTTAGACCGGGTGGAACGTCTGGAAGGGATCCTTTTTGAGGGAAGGGGCTTTTCTCGAAAGGTATTTTGTAACCCTCGGATATGATCGACTGTACCCATTTGTCTTGACAGAGGGAAAGCCAGGCTTCTGGGTACAGCGACAATCTCCCCCCGACTGCCTCCAAGGGTGGGCAGTCGGGCAACACCTCAGGGATGCTGGAAGGGCTTGTCAGAGAGAGGCTCTCTGCTGCCCTGGTTCTGCGGACCCCTCTGCCCCTAGGGCGGCGTCTGTTGTTATTACCCCCTCTGCCTCTGGGGGTAAACTGACCACGTGCGTCGGGCGTGACTCCCTGTGATTTTCGGAACCACATTTTCCCTCCCTTCTGACCTTTGGGGTAAGGTCTAGAAGGGGTGGAGAAACGGACTCCTACGGCAGAAAGAGTCTTGCCCGCACCTGGTCAAAGTGTCCTTCACCTGAGGGCCAAACAAAGTTGTCCCATCAAAGGGAGAGTTTGTGAAGGACGCCTTAAAAGGGTCTGCAAAATTGCAAAGCCGCATCCAGGACTGACGTCTGAGAGCCACTCCTGTGCCTGCGGCTCTACTCGCCCCATCGGCTGCATAAGAAATGAGCCGCATGGAGGAGTTATTTATGGAATTTAGGATTCCCAGCTGAGAGGCAATCTTCTCTTGAGCCCCTGCAGCTGACGGATCCTGTACTACTTCACCCAATTCTTTGAGGATATCTCTTTGAAGTCGGGTGAAGTGACATAGATAATTCAGCGAACGCATAGCAAAGGTCGCTGAGGAAAACATCTGCTTACCATACCTGTCCATGGTCCTAGACTCCTTGTTAGGAGGATGGACTGGTAAGGAAGGATCTGCAAGTTCCTTCTTGGTGGCAGCCGCCACCACCATGGCATCAACCAGGACACCTTTAGTGAGAAACTGTTTTTCAGTGGGGGCCGTGATAAATTTAGAAGGCCTCCTGGGGACTGGTTCCACCGAATCAGGAGATGCCCATGCCTTTTGAGCTATCACGTCCATGAGGGGGTCGAAAGGCGGAGACACCCAGGAGGTGGAAGGTCGAGATCCAAAAGCCTCCAGGTATACCGATTCATCCTCGGAGGGATTAATGGAGGGCCAGTTCCCCCTCTGTTTCAGGAGTTCAAGGATGTCTGAAAAGGAGACATCCTCAGAAGGGGATCTTGGGGACCCCTCCAACTCATCTAAATCGGTATCTGATGTCGTAGACTCAGGGGAGTCTAAGTGCTTCCTCTTGCAGGTCCTCTTACGTGGGGGTTCCCCTGAAGGATGAGGAGAAACCTCGGAAGAGGAAGTTCTTCCCAATGGGGAAACCTGGGGCGATGGATCTCTGGGTCCGGGAGCAAGAGAGTGGGAAGAGATATCTACAGGCACAGTAGAGGGAGGAGCTAAAGGAACCGACTGCTGACTGAGCTCGGGGGCTAGCACACTCCTCATCACCTCGAAGGCTCCCCTCCCGGGGAGGACCGAGAGCTCCCGCTCTGAAGAAAGAGGAATCCCCGGCCCCACCGAAAGGGAAGGCTCTGAAGCAGATGTCAGTGCCGAGCTCACCAAGGCCGAAGCTTCGAGAGGGAGAACGGGGTCGGACAAGGGTCCAATGCCACTCGCCCCCTCGGAACCAACCAGGGAAGCCCGACGACCGGATCCCTCCAAGGACGGTCTCAAGGAGGAGATAGGAGTCAGAAACGACAGAGCCGAAAGGGGTGGTATCGGCTCCGAAGCACCAACAGTCACGGTAACAATAATCTCTGGCTCCGAACTCTGAAGGAGAGTCGAAGGAGGAATTTCTGGAGGGTGTGGAATAGCGATCATCTGCTGAGACGGGCTATGGAGCATCTGGGCCAGTGCCTGTGATTTCAGCAGTCTACTCACCACTCTCTCCAAGTCATGGTCTGAGAGTCTGGAAGACCTTGAGGATCGGCTCCGATAGCTCCGCTCCAAAAGTAAGGGAGAGGCTGGAGCCGAGTGGATAGACTCCAGCGAAGAAGATCTAGATCTCTTTCTCGACGGAGCCATCAGAGTCGAAGAACCTTTGGTTCCAGTTGGAGCCGACAGCTTGTCGGCTCCGAGCTGGGTTAGAGATGTGTCGGCTCCAGCCGGAGCCGACGCAGGCTTCGAAGCAAGGGTATCGGCTCCAGCCGGAGCCGACAAAGGTATCGAAGCCAGGGTATTGGTGTCGATCGGCACCGATACTAAAACTTCCGAGAAGGAAGGATCGGATCCGGACGGAGCCGATCTCGACTCCGGTGGAGTCAGAACCAAGGCCACAGACTTGGACACTGAAGGCTGGGCCTTGGATGGCTTTGAGGGCTTCCCTGAGCCGGACTTAGCCGGGGAGCTCTCAGGCTTGAGAAGACCTCTTAAAATTAGTTTATTTCTACGTTCCTGCAGGACTCTCTGGCTGAAAGAGTGACAAATAGCACAGGAGTCCTGCAGGTGTAGGGGTTCCAGGCAATAAATACAAGAAGTGTGACCGTCTGTCAGAGACATCTTCTGACAGCATGAGTCACACTTCTTGAAACCTGAGACCCTGGTGTCTTTAGACATGACTGAGTCCTAAACACAACACACACCACTCAGTCCAAAAATCACACTGACTACACAAAAAAAAAAAAAAAAAAAAAAAAAAAAAAAAAATTAAGTACAGTGAATAAAAACACAAACACACCTAAACAAATCCTGACAGGAAACTGTTTGGGAGGGTAAGGCCTAAGGCCTGAAAAACAGAAAATATGGATAAGGGAACGGGAAGCTAACGGGAATAGGGCTAAGTGAATCGGATAACTAACAAACTATGAAAAAGAAAATTTAAGGTATTGGGATAGTTAAATTTCTCAGAAAAGAGTAATTAAATTCACTTACCAGGAGCTGGCAAAAAAGGTGACCTCATGAGCGAAGCGGCAAACGAGATCTGGGTAATCACCGCCTTGCATCATGGGATATGGGGCTACCTCGAGCTGGTAAAAGTGACTCTCGAGCTTAGCAAGTGCCGAGTCGGAGCTGAGGATCAGCTCCGAACCCATCCAGCAAGAATGAAGGCGAGATTGACAACTTAACATCTAAGGTTAAAGAGTAATGATGGCTATATGAAAAAGTGTGCAATGTGCAACTATTGTAAATACATTAAGGAAGGTAACATTTTTCAGATTAATAATGTGGAAGTAAGGCTTCACCAAAAATATAATTGTGCCTCTGAAAGGATTATCTATTGTGCTTTATGCAATTGTTGCAGCTGTTTTTATATAGGTAAAACAGATCGGAAGTTAAAAAATCGAATCTACAAACATTTATACGATATAAAATCAAAAAAAGACACCAATGCACTTAGCAAACATAATGGAAAACAGTGGACATTCCTTCAATTTAATTACTACTGACAACATAAAAACAGAACTCCGTGGTGGTGCTTGGTCACTTTTATTAGAGAAGAGCGAACTATACTGGCAGCTGCGACTTAATGCATCCAGCTGGCCTGGCTTAAATGAGCATATTTCTATCAGTTCCCTTTTAAAATTGAAGGCCCTAGAAAGATAACATGATAAATAATTTATTTATATACATTTTTAATAGAATTTTAAATATATACATATTTATATTTATACCTATTTATTGTATTATATGAATGTTTTACTATATTTATTGCTGAATACATTGAATTTATGTGATTTATATATACAACTATATGATTTAATATGTGTTTCTCTTTAAGGGGGGGGGGTGTCATTTTAAACAATTCATCAACTGGTTATGACGTTTTTAATTTTTACTATAAAATGTATTGGAATGTTTAATTAATTATCTGATGAAGTTCTGAAGTGGTCAGGATGAAAGCGCTTACCTGTTGTTTTAAAATTTTGGCTCAATAAACTCCAGTATTGGTTTTATTGAAGTGGCTTATTTGGTGCTCTATTTCACTGCTTGGCATTTATGTATTTACTCCTAATACCTTGGCTCCTTTGTCAGTTTTCTATAATAAATTTCAGCCCCCTTTTGCCTATTGTCTGTATCCCTAATTGCAGTCACCCCTATCATCAAAATCTCCTTTCTCCATTTCCATAGCAATACACACATCTTGCTAAGTGGTAGAATACAGACCTTCTTAGCAGGATACTTTTTTGAATTTCATGGCTGGCAGTAGAAGGAACAGAGTCATGTGATGCTTCAGTGCCTTCCTTAACCTAACAGGATACTACTCCTTTTTAAGTGGTTGGCTAGGTTTAGAAAAATAAAAGGTTTGGGAGACTGAAGTTGCTTATAGAGGTCTCCAATAATTTTTTAGCCTTAATCAGTCTTCAAGAGGTTGTTCACTAAGCCTTCAGATAGCTGGTGAAAGAGAAACTCCCTCTTGAAAGGGATGTCTGTATGGACTGCCTGAGCTCCTCCTTAAAGGATGACAACCTTATCTTGGCTATTCTGTGGCAGTACATGCTTGAGCATCTACCCTAGCCAAATCATCAGCAAGACCAACAGTAGCATGCCACACAAAAGCCAATCTAGGCATTCAGAGAGAATTGCAGTTGGTTCCATACTAAGCACAGACTTAGGTGGGAGAAGGACAGTTTCATTAGTGCCTTATCTAGTAGAAAGGACTGGAATGGGGACAGGTGAAGCAAACAAATGAAGGCTCTAAACCAATTTGGTAAAGGAGTAAAATATTCTGCCCACCTTGTCCAAGGCATTATATCTCTTGTCTGTCTCCGAGACTGCAAAGTGCTGTAGTTCCTGGACTCTTTTCTGGAGCAAGGAGATCACGCAAACATCTGTACAAGGATGCCTGAGGAACATTTTCTTTTCAGTTACAGGCTTACAGAGAGCATTTAATTTATTCAGAGCCACAAAAGTAAAATCTGGTGTAGAGAATGAGTTGAGGCATCTATTTCTTCACCAAATACTTAAACAGACATTTCTGTGGGGGGGGGGGGGGGGCAGTAATGGAGTCCATAATCCAGTCTATGCAGAATTTCATTAACCCTCAACGTTTCCTTCAAATGTGAAGTCATCCCTTGGAAAGCTACAGGCTGGGGAGGGCACACCATATGTATCTACAACAGCCTCGGAATTCATAGAGCTCAAAGAAACCTGAAGAGGACCCTGTTCCAACCAGCTCCAGTAGGGACAGTCCCATGCATTGCCAATGAATATGTTCCAATGTTCAGGTAACAAGAATGTGGCATTAGAACACACCTACCAAAAGCAGTATAAAGGCATGATAAGCCTGCAGTGAGCCTGATCTAGGATCAGGCCATGTTCCATAAAAGTGCAACTCCCACAGTTATGTGCACAGAGCTCAACAGACTTCAAATGGTTGCTGATGTTGAAGACTATACTGTGATTCCAGTGCAAGAAAATCCAACAGACACTCATATCTCAGCCATCAAACCTACAAAGTGTTGGCATGCAGACCCTTGGAGAAGAGTTCTCAATCCTGAGTACTTCACTGAGCAACTGCCATGTGACTAAAGAGGTTGCTTCACAGGATCTGGTCTGTTCTGAGCATACTCCTCTGGCTGATCAATCAGGACAGGGCAGTGCCTAAACCCAAGGAGGCAACCCCAAAGGTGGGACCCAAGCTTCTTGTCATCCATTGAGGTAAAAGATGAGCATGCATTCTAAGACTCAAGGGCTCATTTGTAGAAGATGCTCGACATGTGGGGGCCAGACAGATATATCAAAAATGGAATTGGCTCCAGGAGGGTTTAACCAAGGCCTGCTCTCCACTGTTCTGACCTTCTGAAAGTGCCACACTACAGATATGGGTTTGCATGTAGACCCTCCTGCTAATCTCTTTGTTGGGTGATTTTAAAAACTAGCATCTTTACAATATAAAGGCTGATCAGGACCTTGTCCCTCTGATGTTTGCACATTTGGTGGCTTGAAAATCTGGCTATTTTCAAAGTGCTCCTCTCCCAGGTAGTAATGTGAAAGCTAGTGTGGCTCATGGTTCATTATTTAGTGGCCAAATAAACAATTAGATGGTTTCATTGCTTTAGGCACGTGAACGTGGAAATTTCTGCATGCTGCAAATCTGGATGAATATCAGAACTATTCTAGCAGAAAGTATTCTAAGAACTAAGCCAACAGGGGATGGAGAAAATAAATTTTGCTGATAGGGATGACTGCAATTAGTGGTACAGAGAACAGGCAAGTTGGAATTTACTGGAGAAAACTAGCAAAGAAATCAAAGTGTTGGGAGCAAATAATTACAGAGGGAAAGGTAACAGAATGGGAAGAGGCAATAATTAATTTGGTTGCAGGCTAGATTGCCTGGAAGATTGATATCAGAGTATAGGAAAAGAGAAAGAGAAAGAAATAGGGGATACCTTCCTAGAGAAAGACCAGAGCTGGTAGAGTTTTTAGTTGAATCTAGAACAAAAGCTGTTCTTAAAAAAGGGATAATTAGTAGGGCATATAAAATACTGCATAGCTATAGGAATCAGTCAGAGGAGGTTAGAAAGGATTGGGAAGACAGACTGGATAAGCAATTTACAAAGAAACAATGGGGTATATATGTAAATCTCCCAAACATGCAACAATGTCTAGAAGATTTTGGATCTTTGCTTGGAAGTGTTTGCATAGGTATTTTTATACCCCAAGCAGACTCCAAAGAATTTTCCAGATTGCAAATGCTGGAGGTGTGATGGGGAAGAAAGAGGCAATTGGGAACATATTTTTTGTGAGTGTAATGAGTTGGCAGACTTTAAAAATTCCTTGCAGACTACTCTAAGAGAAATACTAGTTTGGCAAATTGTTGTAACTAAGGAAATAATTTTTTGAGCTATGATACAGAATTAGAATTGCCTAGACATAGTAAGGCCTTGATGAGTTTAATTCTGGTGGCTGCCAAAAAAACAATTACTAGAAAACAGAAATCAACTGTACTAGAAGTAGTGAATATAATAGTAAAAGAGATAAAACAGGAAGTGGGATTTTTAGAAAAGGGTAGAAACAAATTGCATAGAAAAAATGGGAATTGTGGGAACAATACATGCAGAATAATGTTTTAGAGGAGGAATGAGGTTTACGGTAAGGCAGGAATTAAATGAGCTTTGTAATGTTTGACTGACAATGATTGGATAGATTATAGATGAAAAATAAGGTTTGCAAATGAAAATATGTCAATACGGTTTGTTTTATTTACGTAAATGTATGACTGCCTGTGTCATAAATGATAATTTAATAAAGATGGCCTTGTTTAAAAAAATCAGAACTGTGCTAGCAGCAGCAATTTAATACTGGGCTCAAGGAGCTAGCTGTGTTCTCCTAGTGCAGCACATGCTGTCACATTGTGCTTTATGTAAAGTGGGTCTGCTCCTGAACCTGGGAGCATCTGGGAAAATGGTGAATTGGAATGGGAAGATGAACCCAGTAACCGAACAATAGCGGTCACTGATGTTAAATAACTTACTGTCTGAAATTAGAACATACAACACTATCAAAATAAACCACAAAACAGTTAAACACAGTTTCCAAGCTTCAGACTTCTTCCTGCCCCAAATACTCTTCTTTCCACCCAGACCTCTTCAAAACTTCAGGTTCCATAACAGTTAAACCTCTGGATCACATATTTAAGCTCTGACCCCAGGAACCCTACCAACTTCCTTCAAATTTGCCATAATCTACCCTGTAGCCAAAATGTTCTCCCCAACAATGCCTCAAGACTACAAGCCATAGTTAACCAGTGCCTACAACTAAGACCTATGACAGGATTTTGTACACCCAAATCCTAGATCATGTCATCAAGTATAGTCTGCTCTCTCAGGTTCAATACGGTTTCAGAAAAGGGTATAAAACACTGACAGTCCCTTATAGTGTTACCAGGGCTATACCAACCATATGGAAAAAGACCTTCTCACTGGTACCATATTTGTAGATATGAGGTGAGCATTCAAGTCAGCATACCTCCTATTACTCCTCCACAAACTGGATAGGTTTTGGTGATGCATCATTTATTTTCAAGTAATTTCTGAACTGACCTCACCTTAAGTGGTCTGTATTAAAATGGGTGTATGACAAGTGCCAGTAATTGGCCCACTTCTCTTTACATTTCTTATCAATGATACTACTATGGACAGCACCTAACTTCAGTTAGACATATATGCTGATTATCTGCTCCTGTTAAGACCTGGAAAATTGACAAGCATAATACAGAAAATTGCAAATAAGACTTGTGTTACTTGGCTTCATGAAAAATAACCTCATTGTGAGCTCTTCTAAATCAGCTTATATGACTTTGGTTACAACAAAAACTCATGGATGGCAGTAACATGTAAGTGTTCGACCTATTAAATTTTCCACTTGCCAAAAACTCTTCAACACAGATATCAGGGCATTTCTCTTTATCCTTGCCTTATGTTTAAAGGGTGTATTGAAACCACTACTGAAAAGTTATACAAGCTGCTTAAAATATGCTACAAAATTTGAAATCTACTGACATTTGAAGGAAGAAAAATAAAGAAATGATGTCTTACCATAATATTCCATCTGTGTTGTTGATCTTTACTAATCCTTGACTGTGGGCTAGGTTCCAAGCCACGGAACCGACCCAGCCATTTATTTTAGCTCGAGCCTTCCAAACTCTCAAGCTAGGCTTTACCCATAATGCTCCTCTCTAAATTACCTCAGATCGAGTTTGCCTAAAATAGTGGAAAACAAATAGCAAATAAGAATAAAAGACCAGATATTTGTCCCTAATATGAAGCCAGTTCTTGAAAAATTTGATCCACTAAAAGTTCAGGCTGGGGGAAGGAGGGAGGGAATGTTAAGGATTAGTGAAGATCGACAACACAGGTCAAACGTTATGATAAGACATAACTTCTTTATCTGATGTTGTCAATCTTCACATAATCCTTGATTGTTGGACAGAGTCCCTAGCTACCTGAATCTTGGGAGGTCTCACGGAAGAATATTCCTAAGCATCATGGAACTGAAAGATGCCCATCCCCTAGAGATCTGATCCAATTTGTATAGAGTGATAAAGGTATGAGGAGAAAACCAAGTGGCTGCTGCACAAATGTCATCTAAAGAAGCTGTGGCATGAAATATTGCACAAGTTGCCACTGCTCTAGTTGAGTGGGCTTTTACTGGGTGTGAAAGGTGGAGCCCTTTTGACTGACAAATAAATGAAATACAATCTTTGAGCCATTTCGCCAGGGTAACATTTGAGATTGAGTTACCTAAAGAAAACAAGGAAAAGGCAACAAACAGTTGGTCAGATTTTCTGAAATCCTTTGTTCTGTGAAGATCATAGTTGTCTCTGGATGTCTAATAAATGAAGGGAATGCTCCCCTTTATTGGAAAAAGTAGGGAAAAAAACAGAAGTTGAAGTCTCTGATTGACATTAGATTCTGAGACTACATTCGGTAAAAAGGATGGATTAGTCCCAAGGGAGAACCTGTCTTTGTGAAATATTATGTAGGCTGGTTTACAAGACAATGCCTGAAGTTCAGATTCTTTTCTGCTGGATGTAATAGCCACTAAGAATAAAGTTTTCCAAGTCAGAAACTTTAAGTCACATGTAGATGATGGTTCAAAAGGAGACAGAGTAAGGGACTGAAGAACTAGTGTTAAACCCAATGAGAAATGGGTTCTTTAAATGGAGGTCTTAACAATAGGGCTCCCTTTAAAAAGGCTTTACACAGTTTGTGTGATATAAGGGATGACCTATCAAACCACATATAGAAGTTAAAAATTGCAGCTAGAAGGACTTTAATTGTTGCGGTGGAGGAACCAGATTGAAAGAAGTTAGCTAAAAAGTCCAAAACATTATGAATAGGGGTCATATAAGGATCAAGTTCATTCATAAGGGCCCAATTTGCAAATGTGTCCCATTTACTTTGATACAATTTCCTGGTTGAAGGTCTGTGAAGGGACACAGTGATTTGGTGGACAGGAGAGGAAAGGGAAGGATGCCTGGCAATCATGGGAATTGGAGAATCCATGCCGTGAGCTTCAGATGAAGGAGGTTTGGATGAACCATGCCCTCCAGATGAGATAGCAGATCAGGAGCTGGGACCAGCATCCATGGTTTCCAAACAAGATGAGACCAAAGGAAGGGAAATCAAATCTATTGAGGCCAAAAGGGGGCAATGAGGATTATTGACTTCTCTGATCTCTTGGCTTTCTTTAGAAACTGGGATACCAAAGGAGTTGGGGGAAAGGCATAGAAAAGACTGGGAGGCCAATTGTGGAGAACACCATCTCTAGGTGACTCCCCTGGAAGGGTGATTAGGGCAAAGTAACTGCTATACTTACTGTTTAGGGGAGACACAAAAAGATTAGAGCAAGGTAGGCCCCAATGAAGAAAAATCTCTTTCGCCACCACAGGACTGAGACACCACTCGTGAGGCATGAGAATGATTCTGTTAAGTTTGTCTGCTATCACATTGGAGCTCCCTGGAATGTGCACTGCTGTGAGAAAGTGGTGGAAAGAAATTACCCAATGCCAAACTCTTAGGGCTTCTCAACACAGTAAGATTTGGTTCCCCCTTGTCTGGTGATGTACCAGACTACTGACATGTTGTCCATCTGAATTGCTATTGTTCCTGCAGGAAGAGCATCCTGAAATGCTTGCAACACTAACAGCACTGCCCTCATCTCTAGAATATTGATGTTCAAGTTGTCCTCCATTTGGGACCACATGTCTTGGACTGTCCTTCTCAGATGATGCCCCCATCATCTAGGAAACATCCGTAGTCACTATGGCTTGGAGTTGTGGAAGGATGAATGGATGACCCAAAAGAATCTCGTTGTACTAGAGCCACCATAATAGTTCCTGTTTGCAGTGATTGGTAATCAAGATGTGGTGTGACAGTGACTGATCTATCAGAGACGATTGGGAGGCTAGCAACCATTGTAAGATTCGCATCTGATTTCTTACTAAAGAAACTAGAGTGATAGAGGCTGCCATCAAGCCTAATGCTTGTAGGACTAACCTGGCTGGAACACTTTCGATCTGGATAATTAGACTGACCTGAGATCTGATCCTTTGTAGCTTTTCCAGTGGGAGTTAAGCAATTCCTGCAACTGTATCCAACAGGGCTCCTATGAATTCTAGTTTTTGTGAGGGTTGTAAATTTGACTTTTTATAATTTATTGTGATGCCTAGAGATGCACAGAGATGCAGGGTGTAATATCTTGCTCATTCTAACTGACGCCTGGTGGTAGCAGTGAGGAGCTAGTCATCGAGGTATGGAAAAACTCAAAATCCTTGCAGTCTGAGATGAGCTGCTACTGCCACCATGCATTTGGTGAACACCCTGGGGGCTGAGATAAGTCCAAAGGGCAGTGCTCTGAATTGGAAATGACTGGCTCCCAGACAGAAGTGCAGGAACCTCCTGGAGCGTTTGTCCATTTTTATGTGGTAATACGCATCCTGGAGGTCTACAGAGCACACCCAATCATCTCTTTCCCATGAATGGAAGTATAGACTGTACTGAGACCATCCGAAATTTGATTTGCCGAACTGCCTTGTTGAACTGGCTGAGATCCAAAATGGATTTTTTTGGGCAGTAAAAAAAACCTTGAGTAAAACCCAGATCCTATTTAGTCTGGTGGGACTTTTTGGATGGCTCTTTTGTCGATCAGTTTTTTAATTTCTGCTACTGCTGCTTCCCTGTGACTGGGTGGAATATCTGGGAGTCTTTTTGGGATCTTAGACTTATAGAAAGTGGAATTTTGTAACCTCTGGAAATGATTCCTTGCACCCATTTGTCCAAAGTTATCAGCTACCAGGCAGGTTGGTGCAGGGATCCATCCCCTGACTGCCTCCAGAGGAAGGCAATTCGGCCTCTGTTCAGGAGTGCTGGTAGGAAGTACCAGAGAAGGAATCTATGGACCCCTGGTTCTGCATGCCACTTCTGCCTCTAGGGCGGCATCTTCCATTAATTCCCCCTTTTCCCCGGGGAAAGTCTTTGCCAGGTGGTTCCTAGAGTAGGACTGTTGAGGAGTGGAGAAACATATACCTATGGCAGAAAGAGTCTTCCCATCTTTCTCACATCTGGCCAGAGACTCTTTTACCTTAGGACCAAATAGGGATGATCCGTCAAAAGGAGTGTTGACTAATAACTCTTTAAATGGCTCCACAAAGTCACACAAGTGCATCCAGGTGTGCCTTCTAATGACTATGCCTGAACCAGCCGCTCTTGTCATCCCTTCAGCTGCGTGTGCAATCAGCCTCATGGATGAGTTGGAAATTGCTTAGAGGATGGCAAGCTGAGAAGCAACCTTGTACTTGTACTGTACTTCTTCAGCTACTGCTCCTGAGAGGTTACCTTGTAAAGTGTGCCATATAGTTCAAGGACCTGAGAGCAAAGGTTGATGAAGCATAAATGTGCTTCCTAAACCTATCCATAGTCCTAGACTCCTTCTTAGGAGAATGGATAGCTGGACTTTCCTCAGCAAGTTCCTTCTTTGTAGCTGCTGCTATCACCATGGCATCTAGAAGTATGCTTTTGAACCAATGTTGCTCTTCTTTGGAGGTGGAAAGGATCTGGTCAGGTCTCTTGGGGATCAATTTGATGGAGTTGAGCATCTTCCACACCTCCTGCGCAATCAGTTTAATGAGCTCGTCAGCAGGTGAAGAGATACAAGAGGTAGAAAGTTGGGCATGAAAAGCCTCCAGGTATACTGACTACTCCAAAGAAGGTTGGAGGGGAAGTCCAGACTGGGGGAACCTTCCCCTTCATCAAAGTCAGTAACTTCGGTGAAGGACTCTTTCGGGGAGTCTAAGTGCTTCCTCTTACACTTTTTCTTCACAGGTACTTCCTCAAGGGGATGTTCTGGGGAAGTGTCCAACGAGGAAACCACCAAAGAGGGTCTTTCCTTGGGCTTTTCTGCCCTCTGTCCTGGGGAAGAGACTGATGGAAGCTCTGGTTGAGGAGAGGTAGAAGTCTGGTCCAACAGGGATGGCAGAGACTCTGAGTCCTCAATGGACCAGGCCTTCTTCATGATTCAGAAGCCCACCCCCCCCACTCCTCCGTACAGGGATGGGAACACAAAACCGAAACAGACTCCTTTGGAACTGAGGTCCCACCCTGCACTGAGGAGGCGCCCCTTGAAACCATAGCCTGGGTCAATCCAATGAAGGCCGAGGCACCGAGGGGCATGGAAGGCTCTGAAATTAATGAAGTCAATCCATGCACCTTGGAACCAGCTAGGGAGTCTCAACCCTGGGAGGCCTCCAGTCCCAAAAGCCCGTAGGAACTCAAGGCAACCATCATTTCTGGAGAAGTTCTTACCTGAACCGAGACAATCGAAGCTGGGTCTGTCGAAACCATGGTCTCCAATGACTCAATAGGAGATGGAGGAGGAAGAAAGGATGGTGTTGTAATAGGGCCAGTCCTGGTGCCGACTTGGCTAGGAACCGAAGGCAATCCCTTCACCGTGAAGAGCTGATCCACCAGTCTCATAATGTCCAATTCAGAGAGACTCTTAGTGGATTGAACAGATGATGTCAAGGAGACCTAGGGGGTTTCAGATCAACAAAGGGGCTTGGTGGTCTGTCCTTGAATGGATCTATAGAAGCAGAATATCTACATCTTTGAACAAAACTAACCTCTGACTGCTCTGGTACTGATGAGTCTCTTGTTTCCAAGGCAGTTGAAGTCGACTCCGAAGTCTTGGTAGGTGCCAAATCTTTTCTGCCATTCAGTGATGAGGAACCTGTTGACACCAAAAGCTGTTTAGAAATCTTTTTAGGTCATTCCAAAGTGCTAGGAACTTAGGAAGATCACTTCTTGGAAGAAGAAGATGAAGAGGAAGATGAACTGGCTTCCGTGTTGGACCGAGAGATGGCCTCTTCAAAGTCACCTTTGACCAGTCCTTGAAGAATAAGTTTATTTCTCCATTCAGTGAGTGTCCTGGCAGAGAAACTGTAGCATGTTGAACAATCCTCCTGCAGGGGAATTTTGCCCAGGCAAAAAGCACACCACACATGTCCATCTGAGTTGGACATTTTTCTCTTGCATTTTTTTGCACCTTTTGAACCCCGAGATGCCCTTAAATTACTTAGCCAGGGATTTGGATTTATCAGCCATAATGAAGCAAACACACAAACACACTCACCACAAAAGAACAGAGAAAGTTTTTTTTTTTTTTAAACAGAGAAAGGGAAGGAAGATACCAGCAATGTTATTTAAGGGAATACCTAAATAGTTACAAAGAAGTACCAACAATGGTATGGAAGAAAGAACTACCAATGGTAGTAAAAGGAGAGTGAGGGAGGTACACACACACTACAAATATTAAACAAGAGGAGTGGGTATAGAAAAAAGTTACTAGAGACTGAAGGGAGATTTAAAACAAGTAAAAAAAAAAGATATTTTTAAGGAAAAAGTGTACTTTAATTATAAGCCAAAGCTCGAGGGCGGTCTTACACATCTGACACATGAAGCAGCAAACGAGATCTAAGGTAATTCAGAGAGGAGCATCATGGGTAAAGCCTAGCTCCAGAGTTTGGAAGGTGCAAGCTGAAATAAACGGCTGAGTCAGTTTCAAGTCTTGGAACCGAGCCCACAATCAAGGATTACATGAAGAGTGACAACATTAGATCAATAGGTTTATGTCTTCCGATTCTTAAAATCAAATATGCCCTCCCATTAACAGCCCTCAGTTCCTCCTCTAAAATTGTCATTCTTCAAACAAGGGAGAGAACTTTATCATTTTATCTGCTTATCTGGGCAGAGAACAGCAATATCCAGAGCTATAGTTTAGTCAGTTAGCACCCCTGGCAAAGCCTCCATTTGAAGCCCCCCTCCTCAACCAAAAAAAAAAGACCTCAGAGTTGAGGAGGCTCAGTCATGTGGACACACACATACACACACACACACACACACACACACACACACACACACACACACACACACACACACACACACACACACAGTCTGACAAGGGTGCATTCAGCACTGTGTAAGAGTTGACAATTGATCTTTCACTTACAAGTTTACAAGCAGAATTAGAAATCATACTATTTGTAGACTTGTAAGTTATGGACAGATCAGCAACTGTTAGGTGCTGCTAATCATGCATCTTTACACCCCACCAACCAATGACTGTCATTTAAGCAGCCAAGAATTCAGCTGCAGCTGCTTAAATGATTGCATGCACTGAAGCTTCCATTTGGCACCTCTTTTACAGTGCCAATAGTTCTCACTAGAAACTTGAATAGGAGGCAGCTACCCCCTTTGCCTAATCTTGCTGTAGCTAAGCCTCTATCCAATTCCAATGAAATCAAAGTGGATAACAATTATGGTTAGAACTTCTTTATTACTAGCTTCTTTGATATTCAAGCTTGCACATCTAAATTGCTGTCCATTTATCCATGAAATTATTACAACTTGGTTTACTCTCTTGGGTCACAGAACCAAGAACCACTGACCTTGGTGAGGCCTGCATTTGGTACGTACTTACTAGAGAAGGCTTTCAATAAAATTTTTTCTGCTACATGGAAAATATAAAGCTCGGTTCCGTTTGACCTTGTGCATGGCCAATATATAATAACAATGCAAAAAAGGCCAATACTGGGGTACAAAATAAATTTTGTCAGCAGCTCAATATGTTTTTCATTTCAAGTGATAAATCATGTGATAAAAAAGAGGTTATATAAGTATGTTTGTAAACTTCTTCATCAACACTGATAAGGCTCGCTTAGTCAAGAGAAATCTGTTTGTTGTTTTTCTTTTAGTTGAGCTGCTGAATAAACTTATTTTGTACCACGCTGCTGTCCTTTTTTGTGCATTTTTACCTGATGCATGGAACTTGCTTCCTTGTGGTATTCAAAACAAACAAGCATACAGCAAATTTACATCTAAGCTTATCAACCAATGTTAAATAAATGCAGTTGCTTTAGGGATAATGGTTAGCTGTATACAACTGCAAATTCTGACATAAACTATAGATATTGATTCCTTACTCATGAAAAAAAGTTTCCTCTTTGCTGACTAGCTCTGTTATGCAATCTGTAAATTTGTGAGTGCTTTTATTGTGATTGTGAATATTACACAATGCTATCTATTAATTCCTTGACTAGTTTGCTTTCACCTACCCCCCTCTACTACCAGCCATCTAACCTTCTGAGGTTGTCTCCAAACTCAGGTTGCTAGCACTAAGGTTGGATTCCTTGTTCCTGTGCCAATAGACCAGTATTACTGTGATAAATACTATTATTAACTCCGCATATTGTCATTATTTATAGCTTGGCTCCTCCTTGTATTATTTAGTACCGCACCTCATACTGACAGTAATATGTTATTCCAGATTTATACAATATGCTCTATGCAGTTTGAAAGCCATCATGGTAATCGCTCTATCAAGGTCCTTGTAAATGGCATATCTTATCTTTGTGACCTATGAAGTACATTCAATAGGCTTGATTTATTGCCATGTATTTATGTCCTGTAATCTCACTAAATCTGTACTTTTATGTACCTGAATATTTACCACCTGGTGGCTTAGTATGGTGAAAAAGGTTATAGGACCAGACTACTTAACCACTGAATGAACAAATAAATAAGTACTCACTGGACTAAACTTAACCCAAAATACCACACTGCTGCAAACTGCTCAATAAGATTCTCAGATATATTAATTTAATCCAGAACAAGCAGCACCATAACTGACCATACGGAGAGCTGAATAGATTCTTATAGAAACAAAAACGCTATTCTTGTTCAATCCCCTTACATTCAAATTACTGAATAAAAATGATTGTCCACTCCTGAAAAATATACTACTTGCCAGACACACATCCTATGAACTCTTAAACCAAGAAGACATCCAGGTTGTAAGACTACCTGTACCTTAAAAAAAATTCTTCAAAATGGCTCCCGTTTTTGGAACTCCTTGCCTCCCAGTAGTACACTGCATTTTCATTGTAAGAATTGGCTCTTATTATGTGGCTCTTCTTCCTCTACACGACAAGCAGATATTCCCGTTTACTCCTCTTCTGCTGAAACCCCTCTATATGCAATACCTAATCTAGTTCTCTAAGCTCCTTTTACAGGTTTCTGAAAAAACATCTGACAGATGAATTCAAGAGTGTCTGCTTCGATGGTTCTGGCTAACATCGCATCACTAGAAATCTCTTCAGATATTTTACTTGAACACATCTTGACAAATTGTTTACAGCAGTACCTTCCTTCAGAACATACAACCTAAGGTTTCTTTAATATTGTAAATGGCTAGTAAAAGAATACCCAACTGAAATAACCTTTCTTTCTTTTTTTTTCAATTTATTGTAGTTATGTAAATTAACTTTTTGTATGCCATATAATGAGAAGTTATGTACCTACCATAATGTTCCATGTTAGTTGTCTTCTCTCGCCTTCTTTCTTGCTTGATGGGTTCGGAGCTGATCCTCGGCTCCGACTCGGCACTTGCTAAGCTCGAGAGTCACTTTTGCCAGCTCGAGGCAGCCCCATATCCCATGATGCAAGGCGGTAAGTACCCAGATCTCGTTTGATGACAAAAGGGCAATAGCACCTAGCATAAAAACTTCCCAAAGGAAGAAAGAAGAAGAGAAAAACCTGCAGGATGGTGGAAGGACCAGCTCTGTATGGTCTTCAGAACTATCATTCTTTGTAGAGAAAGGTCTGTCCAGCCCTGGGGGAAGGAGGGAGGGTCGCAAGAAAGAAGGCGAGAGAAGACAACTAACATGGAACGTTATGGTAGGTACATAACTTCTCAATGTTAAGTTGTCAATCTCGCCTTCATTCTTGCTTGATGGGACCGCGTCCCTAGCACCTCTATCCTGGGTGGCTCAATGGAACAGACTCTTGAGGACTGTAGAGCCAAAACTGGCTCTGTCCCTGGAGGCCAAATCCAATTTGTAATGGGAAACAAAAGTATGAGGAGTGGCCCAAGTGGCGCTGCACAAATAGTGTCTAAAGGAAGTCTAGCTTGAAAGGCTGTAGAAGTAGCTAAGCTTCTGGTTGAATGTGCTTTAGGTTTTGAGCACAGCTGTTTTCCCCTGAGCCGATAAATTTCAGAGATGACAGAAGAAAGCCATCTAGATAAGGTCACTTTTGAGACAGGAAGGCCTTTCTTGTTATCAGCATAGGAAACAAAGAGTTGATCGGATTTCCTGAATTGTTTTGTTCTGTCCAAATAATATCTGAGTTGGCGGTGGACATCAAGATAATGTAGTTTTTGTTCCGATCTGTTTGAATAGTTTGGAAAAAATACAGGGAGATCAATGGTTTGATTCAAATTAGTCTTTGAGGCGACCTTAGGCAAAAAGGTTGGATTAGTTCTCAATGATACTCTGTCTTTGTGGAAGACCAAATAGGGGGGGCGAACAGATAGAGCATGAAGTTCAGACACCCTCCTAGCCGATGTAATAGCTACCAGGAATAAAGTTTTCCATGAAGGAAATTTCAGGGAACAAGAAACAGCTGGCTCGAAGGGGGGAAGAATCAAGGATGTCAGCACTAAATTTAGGTCCCATTGAGGAGGAGGACTCCTGACTGGAGGCTTCAGGAGGAAAATTCCTTTCAAGAAGGCTCTACAAAGCCTGTGGGACATAATGTTGTGATCTGCGAACCCGACATGAAAGTTCGAGATAGCAGCCAACTGAACTCTAACTGTGGAAGAATTGGAGCCCGCATGAAAAATCTCCGTTAAGAAATCCAAAACTGCTTGAACTGGAGCAGTGAAGGGATCAATATTCTTGGCCTTAGCCCAATAAGAGAAATGTTTCCATTTGCTTGTATAAATCCTCCTGGTAGAGGATTTTAAGGAAGCTACTAGGATGTCTCTAACAGGGTTAGAGATCATAGGAAGCTTGGCTAAGGAAGGAAGTGGAGCAACCATGCTGTGAGGTTGAGAGAAGGGATAGACCGATGCAGCTGACCGGATTGGTGAATCAGAAGATCTGGCACTGGGTCCAGATGCCACAGCTGCACCAAAAGGTGACGATGGAGGAACGGAAACCAAATTTGTCGAGGCCAATAAGGAGCAATAAGGATCAATTTGGCTCTCAAAACGGTTGCTTTCTGGATAACTTGAGGGATCAGAGGAAAAGGAGGAAAGGCATAAAGAAGTCCCTGGGGCCAATCCTGGGTCAGAGCATCTCTGGGGGGATGGCCTGGCAGTGGGAAGAGAGAAAAGAAGTCTGGGCATTTGCTGTTTTGGGGAGTAGCAAAAAGATCGCAACATGGGCGACCCCATTCCAGAAAAATCTCTTCCACTATAGTTTGCTTGAGAGACCACTCGTGAGGCATGAGAATAGCTCTGCTCAATCTGTCCGCTAAAACGTTGGTTTTCCCAGGGATGTGCGTTGCTACCAGAAACCGATGAGAGGAGATCGCCCATTGCCAAAGTCTGAGCGCTTCTCGACACAAAGGGTAGGACTTGGTTCCGCCCTGTTTGTTGATATACCAAACTACAGACATGTTGTCTGTGTGGACTGCAATTGTCCCTACGGGAAGAAAGTTGTTGAGGGCTTGCAATGTTAAAAGCACTGCTCTCATCTCTAGGACATTTATGTGCAGGTGGTATTCGAAAGGTTGCCACGTCCCATGAACCATCCTGCCCTGATAATGACCCCCCCACCCGATCAGGGAGGCATCCGTGGTGACAGTGGCTACGGGGGATGGGGGTACAAAGTGTCTGCCTTGGTGAATCTGGGGAGAAGTGATCCACCAAGCAAGATGATTCTTGCAAATCTGTGTCACCAGAATTTGGTGACGCATTGGAAGTTGTTGGTAAGACCACTGAGTGAACAACATCCACTGAAGAAGACGCATGTAGAAGCGAGCCAGGGGAAGAAGAGTAATGGCCGCAGCCATGAGGCCTAATACCTTTAGAACCATTCTGGCCTGTACTTTCTTGTTGGCTAGAATGATCCTGACATGACTTTGAATGTCTGAAACTCTTTGATCTGTAAGGGTAGCTGACATCCGAACAGTGTTTAAGTTTGCGCCTATGAAAGTAATAGACTGGCAGGGCAATAAGGATGACTTTTCGGAGTTGATCAAGATGCCCAATTGAGAACAAAGATTTATTGTGTAATCCCTGGCTTGAACAAGCTGATGCCTGGTGGTGGCTGAAAGGAGCCAGTCGTCGAGATACGGAAACACCTGGAATCCTTGACGTCTCAGGTGAGCCGTGACCACTGCCATACATTTGGTGAACACTCTGGGGGCTGTAGTGAGACCAAAGGGCAGGGCTCTGAACTGGAAATGACTGGACCCCAGCCGAAAGCGGAGAAATCTCCTGGAGCGTCTGTGAATTTTTATGTGATAGTATGCATCCTGAAGATCTATTGAGCACATCCAGTTGTCCTTCTGTAAGAAGGGCAGAATTGACTGAAGAGTGACCATGGCGAATCTTGTCTTCCTCACAGACTTGTTGAGTCTGCTGAGATCCAATATTGGTCTCCAGTCTCCCGTCTTTTGGAGACCAAAAGAACCTTGAGTAGATTCCGGCTCTGAATGATCTGTTGTAACTGGCTGAATGGCTCTTTTTTGCAGTAGTTTTAAGACTTCTAACTCTGCAATTTCCCTTAGACCGGGTGGTACATCTGGAAGGGAATTTGAGGGATAGAAAGGACTTTCCTCGAAAGGAATTTTGTAACCCTCGGATATGATCGACTGTACCCATCTGTCTTGAGTGAGGGAATGCCAGGCTTCTGGGTACAGCGATAGTCTTCCCCCGACTGCCTCCAAGGAGGGCAGCCGGGCAACATCTCAGGGATGCTGAAAGGGCTTGTCAGAGAGAGGCTCTCTTTTTCCCTGGTTTTGTGGACCCCCTTTGCCTCTAGAGCGGCGTCTGTTGTTGTTACCCCCTCTGCCTCTAGGGGTAAACTGACCACGTGAATCCGGCGTGACTCCTTGGGATTTGCGGAACCACATTTTGCCACCCTTCTGCCCTTTGGGGTAAGGTCTAGAAGGGGTGGAAAAATGGACTCCTACGGCAGAAAGAGTTTTGCCGTCCTGCTCACACCTGGTCAACGTTTCCTTCACTTGAGGGCCAAACAAAGCTGACCCATCAAAGGGAGAGTTTGTGAAGGATGCCTTAAAGGGATCTGCAAAATTACAGAGCCGCATCCAGGCTTGGCGTCTAAGAGCCACACCTGTACCTGCGGCCCTACTCGCTCCATCAGCAGCATATGATATCAGCCACATGGAGGAGTTAGCAATGGAGTTAAGGGTTCCTAGCTGCGAAGCAATTTTTTCTTGAGCCCCTGCAGCTGTAGGATCCTGTACTACTTCACCTAGCTCCTTAAGGATATCCCTCTGGAGTCTGGTGAAGTGACATAGGTAGTTCAGCGAACGCATAGCAAAGGTCGCTGAAGAGAACTTCCGCTTACCATATCTATCCATGGTCCTAGAGTCCTTATTAGGAGGATGGACAGGTACGGAAGGATCTGCAAGTTCCTTCTTAGTGGCGGCCGCCACCACCATGGCATCAGCAGGGACACCTTTTGTGAGGAATTGCTTGTCCGACGGGGCAGTAATAAATTTAGAAGGCCTCCTAGGGACTGGCTCTACAGAGTCAGGAGCAGCCCACGCCTTTCGAGCAATAACCTGCATAAGGGGGTCGAAAGGCGGAGACACCCAGGAGGTGGAGGGCCGAGATCCAAACGCCCCCAGGTATACTGACTCATCCTCAGAGGGATTATTGGTGGGCCAGTTTCCCCTCTGTCTAAGGAGTTCTAGGATGTCTGAGAAGGAGACATCCTCAGAGGGGGATCTTGGGGATCCCTCTGACTCATCTAAGTCAGTATCTGATATAGGAACACGAGTAGACCAAACACCACGAAAGTTGCAAAAGCTTTATTCTTAAAACCCAGGAAAAGTAAGCGCTTTCGCGTGCCACCAAAAAGCACGCTTCATCAGACAAGTGTAAAACAGCACTAAAACATTCCTTTTTATATCTTGTATAGGAGCTCTTTCTCATTCTTTTATTTTTATACTTTTATTTATGCATAAGTACATTTTCACATTTTTTCATATTGGCATGTATACTGTGATATATATATTGTATAGATAGTGAATAAAAACCTTTATTCATGTTGTAGTTTCCATATGAACGATAGTTTATATCAATTAACATCTAGATAAATATTATTCATATATACAGTTTAGAAAACATCATAACCATTTAGATTTTATAATGCTTACAAAGCAATTGATTATTATTTTTAGTTAAATATAGAAAGTTTGATACCTAGTACATCTTTAAATGTTTTGACTAGCCCGTGATATTTGTACTATGAATTTGTTTTTGTATGTTTGAGTACTATCACTTTTATGCTTAGCGGTTTTGTGACACATGAAATTGTTTGGTAAAACTATGATAGTCGCCAACACATACAGAATTTTACTGAATGATGGCGATCAATGAAATACACTGGTAGAATGAATGTTATGGTGTTAAGCATGCATAATAGTGAGTATGGTAGAGTAGTATGGGACTAGAACGGGTTATGCATACGCTCAAAGTAATGGAGCGTTTTAAATGACATGGTGTTTTACTTACAATGCATACTTTTTAACTTATGGTTTGAAGAATCTATCCAAATAGGCTGACAGAGTCATATTTTAGTATTTTTTATTGTTTGTCTAAAAGTTATTCTGCTGACTTAGGCAAGAATAAGACATATACAACTTTAAACAGTGATGTATATAAGAAGCCAATGAATCAATTTGATGAATCATCTGATATTATCTTAATGAATTAATTATTTAATTGGCTCATTAAGAGCTCCTATACAAGATATAAAAAGGAATGTTTTAGTGCTGTTTTACACTTGTCTGATGAAGCGTGCTTTTTGGTGGCACGCGAAAGCGCTTACTTTTCCTGGGTTTTAAGAATAAAGCTTTTGCAACTTTCGTGGTGTTTGGTCTACTCGTGTTTCTATATCTGCTGGTTGTTTGTGATAGACCAACTTCAAGGGACAGGTGTGCTTTTCTATTTGGATAAGTCAGTATCTGAAGTGATAGACTCGGGGGAGTCTACGTGTTTCCTCTTACAGGTCCTCTTCCGCGGAGGATCTCCTGACAAATCAGGAGAATCCTCGGAAGAGGGGGTTCTTCCCAGTGGGGAAACCTGAGGCGGTGGATCTCTGGGTCTGGGAGCAAGAGAAGTGGCAGAGATGTCTACAGGCACCATAGAGGGAGGAGCTAAGGGAACAGACTGCTGGCTGAGTCCAGTGGCCAGCACACTCTTCATCACCTCGAAGGCTCCCCTCCCAGGGAGGTCCGAGAGGACCCGTTCCGAAGAGCCAGGAACTCCAGAACCCACCAAAAAGGAAGGCTCCGAGGCAGATGTCGGAGCCGACCTCACCAAGGCCGAGGCTCCAAGGGGAAGAGTGGGGTCAGACAAGGGTCCGATGCCACTCACCCCCTCGGAGGAGACCAGGGAAGCCCGACCACCGAATCCCTCTAAGGAAGGTCTCGAAGAGGAGATAAGAGTAGAGGCTGAAGGAGCAGAAGGGGGTATCTGTCCCTCAGCCATAGCAGAAACTATTCCCGAAGACTCCAACTCCAAACTCTGGGGTAGAGTCGAAGGAGGAACTGCAATGGGGTGTGGACTAATAGTCGTCTGTTGAGACGGACTATGTAGCATTTGGGCCAGTGCCTGTGATTTTAGTAATCTACTGACCACTCTCTAAATCATGGTCAGAAAGCCTGGATGACCTGGAAGATCGGCTCCGATGGCTCCGTTCCGAGAGGAGAGGAGAAGCCGGAGCCGAGAGTATCGGCTCCAAGGAAGGGGACCTAGACCTCTTCCTCAAAGGAACCATCGGAGCCGACGAAACCATAGAAGCTGTCGGAGCCGACAACTTCTCGGCTCCAACAGAAAGTTTCGATGCATCGGCTCCGGCCGGAGCCGATACAGACATAAACGTAAGGGTGTCGGAGCCAATCGGCGCCGACACCGAAGCCTGAGCCACATGGTGATCGGAACCGATCAGAGCCGACACCAAAGTGGTCGAACCAGAATCGGCACCGATAGCCATCAGTGCCGAAGGTTTGTGCAAACCAGAATCGGCTACAGCCGGAGCCGATCTCGACTCTGAAAGAGTCGGAGCCAAGGCCGCAGGCTTGGACACAGAAGCCTGGGCCTTGGAAGACTTAGAAGTCTTAGATGGAGCCGACTTAGCCGGAGAGCCCTCCGGTTTAAAAAGGCCCCTCAAAGTCATTTTATTTCTTCTCTCCTGCAGGACTCTCTGGCTAAAAGAATGACATATAGCACAGGAGTCCTGCAGGTGAAGAGGCCCCAGGCAGTAAAGGCAAGAAGTGTGACCGTCTGTCAGAGACATCTTCTGACAGCACGAGTCACACTTCTTAAAGCCTGAGACCCTTTCTTTAGACATGGTGTAAAAAATACACACACACAACACCTGTCCAAGAAATTATATTATATTATCCCAAAGGGAAAGACTAATCTGTCAATAAACACACACACACCCTAACAGGGGGGGGGGGAATGGGATGGGAGAAGATCTGACTAAAAGTTTTAAGGAGACAGGAAAAATCTAGTCAGAATGGGACTAAAACTAGACTAAAACTATTAATATTAAAGTTTAAGAAGAAAAAGGGGCAAAAACAGTAATGTATAAATCACTTACCAGGAGCTGGTAAAAGGAGGACCTCATCAGCGAAGCGGCAAACGAGATCTGGGTACTTACCGCCTTGCATCATGGGATATGGGGCTGCCTCGAGCTGGAAAAAGTGACTCTCGAGCTTAGCAAGTGCCGAGTCGGAGCCGAGGATCGGCTCCGAACCCATCAAGCAAGAATGAAGGCGAGATTGACAACTTAACATCTGAAGCTTTCTTGTATAATCCGCTTAATTGTGTTTCTTCTGTTTTATAGATTGTCTTACACATATTGCCACTTTGCAATCTTATATAAGTTTTTCTACATATTGTCTGTAAATGGCTTGTAAAATTGCCCTGGGTCCTTGATGAAAAGGGTCTTTGGACCAGTCCACTTGCCATTTTTACAAAAGATAGATAGACAGATAGACAAATAAAATAATGCATTACAAAGCTGTGCCTGGTAAAGATCATGCTTGCACTATTTGAAAACAACTATCAGGTAAGGCTTTGTCAGTGTATCACTCCTAATCCATAGCCTGGTTTTATTGCTCCTAATCACTAGCCTGATGAGGCTGAACTGGTTTTGTACTTAACAATGCTTTCTCTTATTATCACTGTACTTACCACTGCCTTGCCCTTATCTTTTTGCTGGTGTGTCTGTTACTAAAAGTTTCCCATCTTTGAATGTCTTTGCTCGCAGAACAGTATTGCTGTTTTCTTTGACCGTACTACCATACTGCTTTGAACTGTAAATAGCACTGATTTTTTTTTTTGCTGTTAATGTATGACCTGTTATGTTTCAAAACCTTAATAAAATAAAGTGCGTTCATGTAGTGATAACTACTTTGTCAGCCACTTTTGCATCCATACCTTACACTAGCATTAGTTACATCATCAGCTAGTTATTATTGGCCTTACCTTAATCCGTTCTGTAAAGATTTTGTCTGTCGTTATGTTACCTCTTCATTACCTTACATGTAGTGGTTATCTTGTTTCCCTAACACCACACTCTCTACTGCTGTACCATTATCCTATTTTCCTCTTCACCCCACTCCTTAATATTTCACTGTCATAATTACAACCAAACCCTCTAATAATGATCCCTTCTTAACACAAGTTCAACATGTTCAGTACCTAACTTAACTCTGCCAATACCAATGTCTGCATTCATTTTAATGCCATATTCAGTACCTAATTTCACTTTATCAGTGCCAGTCTCTGCACTAATTTTAACTCTTATCAGTATCCTAATATAAATCAGACTACTTAACAACTGTAATTCTAGAAATACAAGCTTAGCTCTCATCTGACCATTTCATTAGCACTAAGCACTTCATGGCAGTGTAGGAATTGCCTAATGTTTACTGACAACCCTCTGTTAGAATCAGCCAACTCAATCTGTGAAACATGCAACTACTACACAGACTGGAGGTGCAGCTCACTACATCTATCACTGTTAACAGCCACACATCTCAGATACCTACCTAGAAAACCATAGCCACATAGGGCTACAGATCCGTCTCCTATACCTATGGCCTAACATATTTCCTACAGTGAATAACCAACACTGCAGGCCTAAATCATTAAGGTCACATAGAACTGCTTCTAGTCCTAAGGTCTGGTTGTAGGTTATTCTATCATAAGACACATTGACACTACACTCACCAGACTGGAAAAGGAGAGGATTTTGGTCAGTTGTCTGTCTTGGTCTGATACATTATAAGGAACCTCATGTGTCTCTTAACCATCCTAAACCTAAGTATGACCTTGTCATCAACTATGGGTGTGTGTGTGTGGGTGGGGGGGGGGGTGAATGATTTCATCTGCTTTACCCTAAAAAAGATCCAGTGAGAGACATGGTTGATCTGACCACCTATGTTTCTGAGGATTGTAGACCACTAAAGTGGAGTAGTATTCTTTCTCATCAAAGAACATTGCCTAAGTTAAAAGTAAAAATAATTGGCTGTAATAACTGGCTTTTTACCTGGTGTCATTCTAGGGAGATTGTGTGTGTTTCTGCTTTGAAGATTATGTGTGTGTTTCTGTTTGGGACTGAAAGATTAACAAACCATCCTGCTTTCTTAGTGACTGCCTTCCACCTCATATTAAATGGCCTTAGTGTACTGGTTAGAACATTTGCCTCCCCCATGGTGCCTTTCCAGGTGAATTACAGCTTATGATTATACCTATTTAACAAAGTTCAGTTTGAAGAATACTGTGGTTGACCTGCACAATGCTACAAGTTTAAACAACAAAATATCTGAGCTTCTGGCTTACCTTAACCTCGATATCGCATCCACACTTGTTTTGTTACTAAAACTTGGTTTCAAAACTGAAGCATACTCCCTCTTTACAGGGGTACTGTACCTATCATGCATTCAGCTCAACTGGGAGCTGTGGAGAGCATATTCATATTTATTAAGACCCTATTGTTTCACTTCAAGTCCTGCATTATGCCAGTCTAGAACTTCTAAATGTGTTGGTATATCTTAACAAAATAGCTTACTGAATCATTACTACAGGTCTCCTTCCATGTCACTGACTGACTACCTCAATCAACTTGAAACATTAACCATTCAATTTAATACCCTTATCATGGAGAATTTATCATCATCATCAACCCCTTTTTTCTATATGGGGTTGGGATGTTATGCCAGCTGTTGCCATCTCTCTCTCAATTCAATGCCACTTTCCTACCCCCTCCAACAGACATGCCTGACTGTCACATGTCTTTTTTCACACAATCCATCCACTTCTTTGCTGGAAGCCCACATTTACTCTTGCCTTTTTCCTGTCTGTTCTAAATTTTCTTCACTAGATTGTCTTCTGGTTTTCTATACTTCTGCCTGAACTGCCATAATCTGTTATCTTTGACATTCTCTGCAACATGAGCTTTGGCTCCTGCTCTGATGTCCTCATTTCTTCATCTGTCCCATGGTGTGCATCCTGCCACTCATCTCAGGCACTTCATCTCTATCACCTCCAGTTTCCTCAACTGCTCTGCCTTCACATCCCAGGTTTCTGTACCACACAGTAGTATTGGTCACACAACTGTTTTATATACCTTACTTTTCATCTTCTTTGGCATTCTTCTGTCACAGACTAGCCATGACACTATGTGCTAGTTGGGTGCAGCAGATCTGACTCTAGCTTTGACCTCTTCATTCAGACTTCACTTCTCCTCAACCACCCCTATCGGATACCTGAAGATGTTAACCTCTTCCACTATTTTCCCTTCTATCAATTACCCTTAAATTAATTGGCTAACTTATACTGCTGCTAACAAATATGCCCAAAGATTCACTGACTTTGCAAATACAGACTCCCTACTGAAAATTTTCCATATAAGGGCTAACCTCTTTTACCTCTTCCTCATCAACTGTTCCTCCATCTTTACCATCCCACATGTTACATTCAGCCTAGTTAAATCCAGTCATCTTTATTGTACCGTTCTCTCTTTACATGAGCATCCCTACCCATATAAATCCCACTGAATTCCAGGATTGATCAAAATCTAGTTGCCTGTTACTTGCAGATATTCTAGATAAATTTGTTTAGCACATTCCACCAAATAAGCTGATCCATGACCCCGCCCTTGCTTCGGCATTTTCCTCTGAATTTTACTCATTTATGAATGCATGTATTGAAGAGGCAGTCCCAATCTACCACAAACATTGTGATACATTCAAAAGTAAACTTCTTTGCTAAAACGAATCTATAAGAAAAAGAAAAATCTTAAGATCCAACAGCTATCCAACAACTGGATATGTCAATGCTCCATGCCAACTTAGCACCCATTTCTAATTTCACATCCTTGTACTTACTAGTGACTTACCAACTCTCTCTACCTGACTGCATGTATTAAAAGATGCCTAAGCTACTTTGTATGTAGTGTGGTATCACTCCATTGTTTATTACTCATGTTTATTGTGTATAGTGTGGTATCACTTTATTGTTTATTATTCATGTTTTCAATATACTGTACATTTGTAGAAATTACAGTCTGTAAACAATACAAATCTGAGTTTAAATTAAGCATTTTTCTCATATGTTTTTTAGATAACTATATATTTTACTTTTGTTGTGCTGAACTTCTCTGCAATCGATGTAAATTTGTAATTTTCCTAATTTTGTTTCTGGAGCTTTTCTCCCTGGGCCTCTGCTGAATATCGGTAAATACCCTGTCAGACTTTCCTGGTAAGTAAATTTTAAATAAAAATGCAATACTCTGGCGAAGAAGGCTATGGAGGTAGCCACAGATCTAACTGAGTGAGTCTTAGGAGGCTTGGGTAAAAACAACTCCTCTCTGTAGACAAATGAAATACAATCAGATAACCACTGAGAGAGAGTCACTTTAGGTACCCCCTTTCCCAGCTCAACTATGTAAAATAAAGCAAGCAACTGATCAGTCTTTCTAATCTTCTAAGTGCAATGCAAGTAAAAATGAAATTGGCGATGTACATCCATTATGTGTAACATGTATTCCCCTTTATTGGAGAAACTTGGAAAGAAAATGGGAAGGTTGATAGACTGATTAAGTGTTAATTCAGAAACCACCTTTGTAAGAACTGAAGGATTGGTTCTTAGAGTAACTCTGTCTTTGTGGAAGATCAAATAAGGAGGTTTTCTAGAAAGGGTGTGCAACTCAGAAGCCTTCCAAGCAGAAATGACTGTCACCAAAAACAGGGTCTTCCATGCTGGATATTTTAAATCAACCATAGCCACAGGTTAGTTAAACCCTTTGAGAAAATGGTACTATCCCAAGGAGGAACAGGGTCTCTAAGCAGAGGTTGTGAAAAGAGGGTATCCCTACAGAGAACTTTAGACAATTTAAGGGAGGTGACGGAAGAATCATTCTCTCCAACATGACATCTGGAGATGGCTGCTAGTTGGACCTTGACAGCAGAGTACCTAGCTCCAATGTGGAAGACAGATGCCAGTATGTCCAAGATCAGTGGGACAGGGGGGTGAAAAAGAGTCCAAAATTTTCCTGGATTCCTTGATGGAAAATCTCTTCCACTTAATCTTATGCATATCTCTGGCTGAATGTCTATGCAAGGTCAAAATGTGAATGACTTGGGAAGAAAGCCTGGGCAGTCTACCTATAACTGGAACTGGAGAAACCATGCAGTTATCCTGAGGGCTTGAATGTCTGGGTGAGGCATCCTGAAAAGGTGCGAGAGAAGGTCTGAAATGGGGTCCAGCACCCAAAGTGGGTGAATCAGATGAGAACATTTGAAGGGAAACCATATCACACAGGCCGAGAAGGAAGCAATGAAGATCCCCATAGCCCTGTTTACCAGCACTTTCTGTAGAAATTTCAGGATTAGAGGAGTAGGAGAATAGCCATACAGCAGCCCAGGGGACTAACTATTGATCACAGCATCCCTTGGTGACTCCCCCTCTGGGGGAATTAGGGTCAAGTACCTGATGCACTAGGTGTTATAGGAAAAGGCAAAATTATTGCAGCATGGTTGGCCTCAATGTATAAAAATCTAATCCACCACTGTGAGGTGATGGACCACTCATGAGGGAGAAGGACAGACCTCCCCTACTGGACTTCCCTGGAATTTGCATTGCTATTAGAATGTGCTGAGAAGACACTGCCCACTGCCACACCCACATGGCTTCACGACACAAGTGGTAAGATAATTTTACTGCCTGTTTGTGATGCACCAGACCACAGACATACTGTCTGTCTGGACTGCAATCAAGCCTGTTTAGAGAGTGTCCTGGAAGGCTTGCAATGCTAGGAGGACTACCCTCATCTTCAGGATGTTGATGTAAAGACTGGCCTCTGCAGAGGACCATATGCCCTGGGCCATCTTGCCTAAGAAACGCCCCCACCCAAGCTGGACAGCATCCATGGTGCTCTGCCCTTAGGAGATGGTAGTACAAAAGGTCAGCCTTGAGAAACTGTCAGAGTCTAGTCATCACTGAATATGAGTTTTGCAGATTTTTGTGAGAGAGACTGGGAAACTCAAGGGATGTCTTCGGATTGACCACTGTGCAAACAGAGTCCACCAGAGCACTCTCATGTGATATCTGGCAAGTGGAATCAAGATGATGCCAGTCACCATTGAGCCAAGAAGACATATAATCAGTTTTATACATAGCTTCTGAGAAGAAAGGACAGCTATCACTTTTTTGTTGAGTGTTAAAATCCTGGCTTGTAGAAGTTTGGCTATTTGCAATTTTGTATCCAAGTGAGTTGAAAAGTATTCTAAAATCTGGACAGGATGAATTTTGGACTTGACTGTGTTCAAAGTCATACCTTATTTTGAGCAAAGCTGGAGCAAGTAGTCGCTAGTCTGCAGAAGAAGATTCCTGGTGGGGTGGTTATGAGCCAGTCATCTATATATGGAACACTTGGAACCCCTGCAGTCTGAGGTGAACTGCGACCACTGCCATAGACATGGTGAACACCTGGAGTGCTGTGGTGATACCAAAGGTCAGGACTCTGAATTAGAAGTGACTATCTCATAGCAGGAAGCTGAAAAATCTTCTGGAGCATCTGTCCATCTTTATGTGGGAGTATGCATCCTGAAGGCCTATCAAGCACACTCAATCATCTTTTCTAAGCAAAGGAAGAATGGCCTGTACCATGACCATCCAGAATTTCATATGTTTCACAAATTTGTTCAAACAACTGAGATCTAAAATTAGCCTGATACCCCCCTTATTTTTTGGCACTAAAAAGAATATTCAGTAAACTCTGGATCCTTGCTGGACTGGCAAGACTACTTGGATGACCCAATTTTTAGCAGTTTTTTATTTCTAATACTACTACTTTTCTTTGGAAGGGTGAAACATTGGGAAGTTTCTTAAGTGTGGAGGTGGAAGAGAGACAGTGGTTGGAGTAGCCTCCGGTTATGGTTCTCTGTACCAAAACACCATTAGTGATGGATGCAAAGGCCATGGGATGCAAGGGATAAACTCCTCCCAACTGCCTCCAAAATGCAGCAGTCAGACAAATGTTTACAAGTACTAGTAAGGTGTATAGGAGAAAGTACCACCCCAAAGGCCTTGGTTTTGTGGGCCACCTCTGCCACAAGGGCAGCATCCACCATTAGAATTCATCCATCTGCTTTGAGGGGGTCTCTCACTAGGAGTGTCAGAAGCAAACCCATGAGACTTATGGAACCACAGTTTCTTCCCTTCCTTCTGGTTTCTGGAGAAGCTCCGGGGGGGGGGGTGGAAAACAGCATCCCTACAGCAGGCAAGGTTTTACCATCTTGCTCACTGCTGGATAGTATCTCTTTAATTTTTGGTCCAAACGGCGTTGATAAAGGATGTCTTAAAGTACTTCCCAAAGTCACAAAAGCACATCCAGGCATCCCTCCTAACAGTTATGCCGGTGCCTGCAGCCTTAGAAGTACCATCTGTCATATTAGAAGTGAGGTGCATACAGGCATTTGACAGGGATTGAAGGGTGGATAACTGGGAGTTGACAAACTTCCTCTCTTCTACAGAGAGGGACCCTGAAAGAGATTTGGAAAGTTCCTTGTTCAAATCCCTCTGGAAGTGTGTCACATGTACCAAATAGTTCAATGCCGAGAGTGAAAAGCTTGCTGAAGCATAGACCCACTTTCCAAAGCTGTCCAGCACCTGAAAGTCCCTATTACAGGGATGGGCACTATACCTTTATTCAGCAAGTTATTTTTTGGTGGCTGCCACTGCCACCACCATCACAGAATCAATGGCAGGACTCTTTCTCCAGTAAGGATGATACTTAAGGGAAACAAGACATTTGTCAGGTTTACATGAAATTGGTTCAGCCACATCTGGCTCTTTCCATACTTACTTAGAGATTAAATCAACCATCTCATCTGCAGTAGGGACCACCCAAGAAATAGACAGACCAGCCTGAAAAGCCTTGAGAAATACTGACTCCTCCTGGCATGGAGCTTCTGAGGAACACCCCTTTTTGTGTTGGAGACATTCCAGGATTTCACCAAATGAGATGTCCTCAAGGTGGGATCTGGGGAACCCCTCCACCTCATCAAAGTCAGTATCTTCGATTAAGAACTCCTGGGAGTCAACATGCCTTCTTTCTGCATTCATGTTTCAGATGAACTTCCCAGGTGGGATGCTCTGGGGAGGTCTCAAAAGCTGAATAGGGATCTTCAAATATGAACAGACCCGAGACTTTTAGGGGCTGGCTGTTCTGATGGGATACAAACAGCAGGACCAGGACCCAGCCTCAAAGGCAGAGATTGAGACAGGACCAGAGATCCTTCCTGTTGCAGCCATAGCACCCAACAATGATTGTTCTCAAAGTCCCAATTGGCTTGGCTTGAAAGATGATGCTGGAGCTGAAGTGTCCAACACAGAAGCTCCAAGGGGATAGTACTGCTCTGAGGACCATGGAGTCAAGCCAGGCCCCCCAGATCCACTGCCAGAACCTTGGCTCCAAGATTCATTTGGATCTAAACCATTCAACACTGATTAGATCAAAGATGCTGCTTGAGTTGACAAAGTCCAGGTCTTCAGATCTAATGTGAACATACCCTGGGAATGCCCAGATCCAGCAATTCCTAGTCCAAGCAACTGATTGGGGAAGGAGAAATGATTGAGGAGATGGGACTATGCACCTGGCTCTGAATGGGGTAAGGGCCAAGAGAACCCCCAGCTGAATTTAGGTCCTGAGGAACTTCCTTATCCTTCTATCCACATCCACTTCTGGCAGTCACCTGGAGGACCAGACTGTGCAGAATGAACAGGCAGATTAGGAAGATCTGGACATGCAATGAAGGTACCTCTCCAAAGGATGGGAGGTCACAGCCTAGGTGAAACCAACTCCTGAGAAAATTGAGCTTCCAGTAAGGGAGGAATAGCAGATCCAGTGAGTATAGTTCCAACATAAGATTTGGATCCAAAGGTTTAGAGATCTTTGGGGCTGGAGCCAAAAAAGGTACGTGATCCAGGACTGCTTTTTCGGTTCTTTAGAAATTTCCTTTTCCTTGGGCTTGTCACAGGTCTTTTCAGCCCTAGGTTATTTAGCAGTCTTTTTACAGGAGGAGAAAAAGTAGAAGAAGTGGAGTATTGACAGGGGGAGGAAGCAATGAGGAGCCCTTTAATAACTAGTTTACTCCTGTTCTCTACTAGTGCCCTGTGTCGTAAGGCAATACAAATTGGGCATTGCTTTTTCAGATGAGCAGCCCCAAACAATAAACGCACTTGACATGTGCATCTGAGTTGGGGATCTTGTGGTCACAGGCCATGCATTTTTTTTACACCCAGAAGGTTTATCAGATGTGATATACGACCCAGCAAACAGATGAAACAACTGCACAACAGTAATAACAGAAAACTGCAAACTCTAATATAAATCAAAATAAACTACACTGTAAGAACTACCAAACACTACAGCAAACTATACTATGACAATTAAGGCAAAAATGGGAAGAAGAAAGTTACAGAAGCAAAGAACAGAGGATAAATCTCGCAGTCACTATAGAAAAAATTTGTCTCATCTCAAAACCTCACCCAAGCAAAAGAGACCTCATCCGTAGGAAACGGGCAAAACCATTGTAAAAGATGGTGGCATCTCCTCCACAGCTCTATCTCAAGTCCTTTCTTATTTGGTATCTACTTCTCTGATGCAAAATCAAGCATACATGGCCTCTGGCTAACCAATTTTTTCAATGACTGCAAACAAGATGCAGTTGTCAACTCCAACCATGATTCCCATATTATCCAACAAGGCCTAGATCACACCAGCATCTAATGTGCCAGTTATGGACACTACTCATGATTACCAATTTCTCAACAAAGTCTAGCTCAAACCAACATCTGATGTGCCAGACATGGACCCACTATAAATGTCAGGAACTGCAGCATACCCCTTTGGTATGTACCTAAGCAGGCATATCCAACAGCTGGAATGTCCACAGAGGTTCCTCACTAAAAATACAGGGCGCAAGTAAAATGTCCTATGCAGACCACCTCAAGGCCCTGTCCCTGTATTCTGTCTCCCACAGGCTTTTGAGGGGGATCTATGTCTGGCATACAGGGCATTGTCAGACCCCACTCTGATGGACCTCCTGCATATCCAAAAAACATATAGCACCGGAATTACCCATTCTAAAGACTTAAACCTTGCCTATGACATAAACAGGGCCTGCTGGAGAGATAGGTATGTACCCCAGAGACTACTCCATCTATGGAACAGGCTCCCCATCCATGTGAAACAGAGTTCCTCCCTAACCCAATTCAAGTGCAACTTGAACAATTGGATGGGAAACTGGAAATTCATCCCTGGTTTGGCATCTATGTCTCCAATGGACAAAGGTAACTTGTAAATGGTTCATCTCCCAGGCTCATGATTACACTTATCAAGGGTATCAGAACTTGTCAGAGATTTGGGATGTATGGCTAGGCTTAAAAAGGTCCTTGTGGCAGTTAGCCTAGTATACACCTATGAACCTATTGGTGCCTTTAGTAAAACCTCTCATACATCACATCACGGGCACCCCTCTCAAAACATACTCTCTCATCAGAGACATGCATATCTTCATAGACAGTGACCTCCCTTCTGACAACCACATTTCAGTATAGTACAGTTTTGGCCAGGAAGTCCTTCAGCCTCACACAGTTTTTCTAATGAGGTAACTTATCCTGGTCAGAGGATGCCCATGTACTGCTTTGCTTCTCACTTATCAGACCCATCATTTCATTGCAGTGCCACATATGGAATGTACCTACCCAAGCATCTAGCACAACTGGAAATACCTCAAAGATTCCTAACAAAAAAGGTTTCAGATCTAAGCCATTTAAATTCCCTGGACATATTAAAATATCTATCCCTCTATTTCATTTCATACAAGCTCCTGAGAGATGACCTGCACTTAACATTTCACATTACAAAAGAACCTAAACTTTTTCAAAACACACACAGTCAAGCAAATATCCAATACACACGGACACTGGTTTACAGCTCTCAAAAAAAAAATGAAATTCCAAAAGAGGCCTCATGTAGAGAAGGGCAAGCAGGACCCAGGAACCAGGCCACAAGACAGATACAGAAGAACAGACAAGAAGAAGGGCAGGGCAGGGCAGGGTAAAACAAGTAAGGGACAGGCGGAGAATGACATGCAGGAATCTGTGTTAAGTGCACTTGTTTTTTTTGTTTTTTTTTTATTGAGTTTTATACAGTATTATTTGTCTGATGGTTCTGAAGATTCACCTATCTAGTTTAAGCACTTACAAAAGATGTCTGTTAAATCTGTTAAGAAAAAGAAAACAGCATGAAAGGCAGCTGTACTACAGTCTACCATTTCTGTTTAGAAAGCCTAAAAATAGCAAATTCCACTAGTCCAAACTACATCCACTTCCATAGTTCCTGCAGATAATAAAAGTAATGCCATATGCCTATAATCCATTTGTTGGGGAAAACACGGCATTAAAAAATAAAGTTACTTTATTCCATCTGATTTAAAACAGATTTGCAATCTAATCTGATACTACTGGGCCTGTGTGGACTACATTAACTACAGCAGTTAACATTACATTAAGTATTGCTGGGATACATTTTGCATGCCATAACAAAAGTCTTACATTAAGTATCGTTGGGATATTTGCATGCCATTCCAAAACACGTATACTGTGGTTGTAAATATGTATGTGACATACATCTCTTAAAATCAAATTCACTGTAGACATCAGTAGATCTGTAGTAGTTTATTTGGAGAAGAGGTGTTATGCTGCTCTTTACACTCTTTAAGGCTGCTTTATTTTATTTTATTCTCTGTTGACTGGGTTAGTCCCGCTAGTCTACTGGCCTCTTTTTAGGGTAGACCCAAGGTGATATTTCTACTACTGGAGGAAATCTGACCAGGCATCAGGGAATGTCTCCTACTTTTTGGAGCTGCTAGATAGTGCCAGAGGTCTTCTTCAGCAACAAGGAAGAGGCCTAAGGGAAGCAGCAGCATGGAGGAGCAGAGAAAAGCTGTGGTGAGTTTGGAGATGGAAAGTGAGAATTTGGACAAAAAATTGTTCAATATGGAGCTTCAAAATGTAAACAAAGATTCCTGTGTGGTAGATGTTACAAATGACCAGTGTTTACTTGTCTCCATGGAGAAGGAAGTAAGCGAGTCTGTTAAGTGATGCATTTTACAGAACTTGTCAGAAAGGCTTGCAGATGATGTTCTGTTAAAAATCATTGAGCAGGAAGATCTAGGTGACTGTTCTGCTGTTTCACAGGGTGAGATGGCAGATAACATTTTCAGAAGTGCTCTGGACAGTTACATGGAAAAGGAACCAGGTGATGTGGCAATAGAGAATGCAGCAGTGACAGAAAGTAAAATGGGAAAGCAGCAACTGAGAAGGTGTCTGGTTTTATGACAGCAGACAATGCAGTAACTAAAACATATACAGCAGTGACAACAGGCAAAAAAGGAAAGCACCAACAAACTGTAAGTAAAACTGTTTTTAAAATGAAGATTAGACCAACTCTGAGAAGCGGAACAAAAAAAAAAAACACAATGTAATTGATATTGTATATCTGACAACTTGGTGAATGTCTTGTGTTTTAAAGCTCAAGAAATTCAGTCTTTTATACATACTGGGGCACAGACTTTCTATGACTTAACATTTGAAACTGATGGAAATTTCTGAAACTGTGTAACAAAAAGAAGGACATTTATCCATGGAACAATTATTTGTTTTCTGGTAGTAGCTGAGCCTGATTTCCTTCAAGTGTGTGGTCTATATGTGTAGTTATTTCGTTTACACTTGAATTCTATTTCATTGTTACAAGTTGTTTTCTGGTAGTAACTTAAATGTTAAAAATATTACTTTGCAGTTTAGAACTAATGAACTGGATGAAGACTTTATTAAAAAATGTAAGCAGGGTCTGTGTGAAACTGTTGATAATACTGTGAAAGTCGGAGATGAGAGAAGCGTATGGAATGCAGGGTGTAGGTGGGAAGCCGTTTTAAAATGTAAAAACAAAATGTGAAACACTTGCCAAGTGTTATTTTTGTGTCTGGTCATAGAGTAAGATTAATATATGCTGGCCAGCCTAAATCATGTTTCTTTTGTGTCGACCTTTCTCATTTAAGTAATGGTTTTGACAAGGCACAATGTAACAATGTGAGGAGAAAGGTCATACAGCAAGAAGGTGTGTGCTTGAATGCAGGCTGTGCAAAAAAAGGACACTTTTGGATTTATTGTAAAGAACAAACAGTAAAAAATGAAAAAGAAGGGGAAAAGAGAAGAAACCATACACAACAAAGGACAATAAGAGACTGTGGAGAGAGTGAAATAAGTGAAGAAGAAACTGTAGAAGAATAAAAAATATGGTGGGGAAAATGAGGAGACAGTGCATGCAAGAAGAGAAATAACGAGAAGGGACTGTTAGTAATAATTTTTTGAAGTTCTAGCCAGTGAAAAATCTGATTCTGAGGTTCAAGGGTTATTTGTACATAAGCCCAGGAAAAAAAGTATTCAATTGGGAAAGAGTCTTCTTCTGGCTTTTCCCGATTAGGGGTTGCCACAGTGGATCATCTGTCTGCTCATGATTGGTAGTGGAGTTTTATGGTGTCGGGTTGCCAGCCCGGCACCCAACCTTCCACAGAAGGCACACATATGCACACACTCACACCTAGTGCCAATTTAGAGTGTTCAATCCAGCTACTGCATGTCTTTGGGATGTGGGAGGAAACCAGAGCACCCGGAGGAAACCCATGCGACCACAAGGAGGACATGCAGACTCCGCACAGAAGGCACCCCAGTTGAGAATCGAACTGGAGAACCTCTTGCTGTGAGGTGGCAATGCTAACCGCTGCACAACCGTGGATGCCCTTCAATTGGGAAAGAGTAAACATACTAATATTTCCCTAAACTTAAAAGTAAATAAAAGTAACAATTTTAGAGTACTTTCAGTAAATGTGAACAGTATTATTAACACTATAAGGACAGGGATGCTGGAATGGTGTGCTAAATGTCATGTGGGTGTTATTCTGTTAGAGAATGTAAGATTCCTGATAAGTGAAGAAATACTGCAAACAGAAAAAAAATCTGGGGTGGAAATATAATGTGGAAGTGAGCATAGTTCTGGAATCGCTGTGTTGTGTGGAAGTCCTAGATGTAATGTTGGTAAGGATGGAAAAGGTAACTATTGTGGATCTGAAGAGGGGAAAACACGTTTAGGAAAGAGAGAATCTGTTTCATCAGATATTACACTATATTCTGGTTAACATGACAACTATACCTGCAGGGGACTTTATGATTTAAGGGAAGTGTAAAAATAAAGGGAATGATATAAAAATAAAGGATGTGATAAAATGTGGTAAATTAGCAGTGTGGAACAAAAGTCAATGGACTTACAGAAGGGGGATCACTTGGATCTGAAATAGATTATTTTGTATTTTCATAAGACTAGGGGGTAGCAGATGGTGATATAGCTGTGATGTTTTTTTCAGACCATTTAGCAATATGGATGGAGGTGATGGAAGAAAGGGAGTATATTAAAATTGTTGTTCCTTACTGACAAAGCGTTGTTTGCAAATTTGTTTAGCTAGCTTTTTGATAGTCTTCCCTATGTAATAACAAGGGCATGTTTCACAACACAGGAATTACAGTTAAATCTTTCCTTAATAACAATTGTTTTATTGGCTGCTTCTACGTAAATACCGGAACTGTTACTAATGTACTGACAATATTTGCATTTCCCACATTTGAAGATCCCACAGATATTTCCAATGCCTGAACTTGAAATCTTGGCTCTTTCTAACATATTCATAACATTTATTGAAGTTTTGTATATAAATAGTGGCTCTTTGTCTAAGACTTCAGTCATATCCTTACATCACAGAAGTCTACATCCCTTTCACATGAAAAAAGGAGTTATAAAAGTGCAGTTTATACAACCTATTTTAGATTTCGTTCCCCAGAACGCAATCACAGATCATATAAATAATCTGGTTACTACCAGTAACACATCAAGCATACTATATAGGGGCGTTCCCATTGCCCATTACTGCTGAGATAACTGTCATCAGAAATATTCTAAGTAATAATTGGAAAATAATTTTAGGAAATAAGAAAAAAATCAGGGAAAAAAGAACTATGCACTATAGGCAAGCTCAGTTGATACTTCAGAGTAATCCAGCAATTATAACTTGATTAGAAATCAAAGCTCCTTTACTTAAAAACAAATAAATGAGCGCTTTTACCCTTAAATGAGTTTCATCAGATCTAAATCCAGTTTGCATGACATGCAACAAAAGTAAATACATATATATATATATTTATATATATATATATATATATATATATATATATATGTTTATATATATATGCATATATATATATATATATATATATATATATATATATATATATGTATATGTACATAGTTATATGTTTGTGTATATATATATATATATATATATATATATATATATATATATATATATATATATATATATATATATATATATATATATATATATATATATATATATATATATGCTCATAGGTAGGTACTAGGCTATCGGCCCAAGGGCCTATGTAAGCCTAGTCAGCAAGGTACCATAGCTTACGCCACCCAAGAAAGTTACTTTCCTGTGCCACTGTCCAGCAGGGACACAGAAGTGATCCCCGGGGTGTATTTCCTATTTCCCATCCACTCATCAAGATTTTTATTGAAGAGTGCTAATGAACAACTTTGCTTGACATAGATGGGTAGCTTGTTCCAGAGTATAGGAAGTCTCTGGGACAGGAATCTATCCCTCCAGTGTGTCCTGTTTATTGTGGTGACAAGATTTAGGTCCCTAGAGCGTGTAGCTTGGAGGGATTGGGATTTCTTTAGGTGTAGCATGTCCAACAGCTCTGGGTTTGACATAGCTTTATATGTTAGGCAGAGATCACCTCGGAGTAGGCGATATGCTACAGAGTTTTTTGAGGCGGTCAGTGTAGGGCATTTGTTTGAGGCCAGTAATCCTCTTTGTGAGGTACTTCTGTGGCCTTTCCAGCTGCTGCAGATGTCTTGTGAGGTACATTCCAAAAGGGGCATTGTATTCTATAATGGGTCTAATGAGTGACGAGTAGAGGGGAACAATGACCTCTTTTTTCCTGGATGAGAACCCTTTTATGATGATGATGTGTATGTATATACAGACATGTATACAGCATCTCATTTACAAATAGTCTGGTTATGGAACAGGCACCATAGGGTTGGGTAAATAAAATTAATCTGTAGGAAGGGAGTGTAACTAGTGGCTACTCCAAAGGCCTGTGTTGAATCTCTGTCTTAAATCTATTTAGAAACAAAATTAAAAATGCAGGAAAGAGCCATCTTCTGATTTACAAGTAATACTAAATATATGCAAGATAATCTGGGTGGAACTTGGAGGATAGATAGGGGTTAGGGTAATGAGAGACAGAAAATTGGAGAGTTGGTCAAGAGTATGAAAAGTTACTTGTAATACAAATAAGTACAAAAATGTTTGGAGGGCATAAACTCCATAAGAAATCTAACGACAGAATGCAGATAAATACTGTGATACTCAGAAGCTCCATGCAAGTAAGTGACAAGAGGTATACTGCTAAAAGAGATAGCAATAGATTGTGCTACGGAGTAACAGAGGGCCAGGTGAAATGCTGGAGTCCACAAGGATGGTCACTCTCTAGAAACGGTATCTGTGTCTATGTCATTGTTAAAACCAGCAACCTCAGCATATTATCTACCTTTGTAGCTCACATTTGGAAAAAGAGGGAGGAGATGATTTAGAAGTTCAGCATTCAAAGTATTGCAGAGTCTCCATCAAAGGTCTTTTAAATGATTAAGCAACCTCAACTTCTATATCCCTAAGCACCAAAGGGCAGTAGCAATAAAAGTAAGTCATGGTTAAATATATTTAATCAGGATAAAGTCAGGTAGAATGCATATAACATATAAATATAAATAACTTCAATATTAACAATGAAGAACTATACTATGAACATGAAGAGCAGATGTACATAAGATATAAAAAAACTCTCTCTACAAACTGACTGAAGCTTTCTATAAACTTTGTATACTGGAAATTATATGACAGTTTCAAGAAACAACAGGTTATACACAACCATAACAAACTCCTAGTATGGAAGTGGGAGCAGAATACGTTAAAAGTTCAGGATCTGCAGTAATGCAGCACCGAAAAAAAGCAAACAGCATGGTTCAAACTGTTCCAAAATGCTGTCTGACATTCTCTATAAAACTAGTCCATAATTCTTCAAGACATTTTATATGCCTCTCCAGCTGTTTTAAACTTGGAAACATCTGGTATATGTACAGTTTAAACAAACTGAAGTATGCGGGCAAACATAAAACATGGTATTTCGCCTACAGGAAGATTTACAGGGCAGCGTCTTCTTAATGAGTGTAAGAAAAGTGAAGCTAAATTATCTGGAATAGACCTGTATAGTGAAACAGTCAATTCCTTTTCTGATATTAGAGAAGCCTTCCTACCTACCTAAATCTGACTGTAGCAGTCAACAAGGTGAAGTCTCACGGACTCCTACGTAATAATATGAAACAGTAGAAAAATCATCTTCAAGAGTGATAGTGTAAGGTGTATATATTACAGGAAGAAATCATAAGAAAAGAGTACGGCTATGTCCAACAGTATATTATGAAGTGTCAGAGAAGCAAATGTAAGGCATCCTTTAGGTCCTCTAAAGTCTGTATAATCTAGCAGAAGGTGACTGCAACAATGACCATAAAGCAACATCTATTGGTAAAAACTGAAATGACATTTGTGGTGTTTAATGTTTTCTTCCTACTAATATCCTTCAAAGTGTCATAGCAGGGAATACAGCAACATTTTAACAACATTTCCAGACAGATAGCTATTTATATATTTGGGGAATTACCCCTTTCCATTTTGGTACAAGTGACATATTTTACTATAAAGTGGTCTGTAACATCCAGCAGTATGTATGACACTAGGTATTTATTATCAGGTAAGATCACTCACAGAAAAGGCAAACAAAATCTGAAAGTTAAGAAAAAAAGTAATTTTCAGGAATATTGATTTGGCATTTGTTCAAAAAAAAAAAACAGAAAGTTGAACTGTCTGAATACTGGAAAATCATGAAGTGAAAATCATTTTAAGCTGCGACACTCATTCACTACAACCTGTATTTACCATTTTTAAAAATGCATATTGCTTCACTGAATGTTCGGTACTTAGAAACTTATAATCTTATAACAGATTGAATAAAATGGTTAGAAATTACACTTAATTACAAGTATAGCTCCTAGAATTTCATTTCATGAACATGGAATTTCATTTTTTTATAAATGTAAATGAATGTCCCTGTTTCATGATGTACAGTAAAGTAGAAGAGCAGCACTTTACTGTTTGTTAACAAAAATGTGACCCTGATGAATGAGTACACCTGCAATGATTTTTATAGTTAAAAATACTTTTGGTAACATTCTAAATAAATCTTACCGGGTAGGCATCAGGTTCCTCTGGTCCTTGTGAAACAGCTGTAGACAGCATAGCTGCAAGCAGCACACATGAAATCAGTTCCATTACCCTGCAAAAGAAAGGTGTATTTTAACAACAAAATGAAGAGGCCTGCAAACATAACTGTCAAAGGAAAACAAAATGGCAAGGGATAGGAGAACTGATTCCTGATGAGTACTGCAGCTAGTGAAAGGTAAAGCAAAGCATAACATACAGTGGATACAAAAAGTGTACACGCCCCTGTTAAAATGCCAGGTTTTGTGATATAAAAAAATGAGACCACAATAAATCATTTCAAAACATTTCCCACCTTTAATGTGACCTATAACCTGTACAATTCAACTGAAAAACAAACAAATCTGTTAGGGGGAAAAATAAAAAACATACAATAAGCTGGTTGCATAAGTGTGCACACCCTTAAACTAATACTTTGTTGAATCACCTTTTGATTTAATTACAATATTCAGTCTTCTTAGGTAGGAGTCTATCAGCATGGAAAATCTTGACTTGGCACACTCTTCCTTGCAAAAGTGCTCCAAATCTCTCAGATTGCAAGGGCATCTCTTTTGCACAGCCCTCTTCAGGTCACCCCACAGATTTCCTATTGGATTTAGGTCTGGGCTTTCGCTGGGCCATTCCAAAACTTTAATTTTCTTCTGGTGAAGCCATTCTTTTGTTTATTTGGATGTATGTTTAGGGTCATTGTCATGTTGAAAGGTGAAATTCCTCTTCAACTTCAGCTTTCTAGCAGATGCCTGAAGGTTTTGGGACAAACGTGTCTGGTATTTGGAACTGTACATAATTCCCTCCACCTTGACTAAAGTCCCAGTTCCAGCTGAAGAAAAGCAACTCCAAAGCATGACACTGGCACCACCATGCTTCACCATGGGGATGGTGTTTTTTTCATGATGCAAAGTTTTTTTGTGCCAAACGTACCTTTTGGAATTGTTGCCATAAAGTTCAACCTTGATCTCATCAGACCATAACACATTTCCCACATGCTTTTGGGAGACTTGATGTATTGTTTTGCAAATTTTAGCCAGGCCTGGATGTTTTTCTGTGTAAGAAAAGGCTTCCATCTTGCAACCCTACCCCAGAGTCCAGACATATGGAGAATACGGAAGATTGTTGTTACATGTAGTACACAACCAGTACTTGCCAGAAATTCCTGCAGCTCTTTCAGTGTTGCTGTAGGTCTCTTGGCAGCCTCCCTGACCAATTTTAATCATCACTTTTGGAGGGACGTCCAGTTCTTTGCAACATCACTGTTGTCCCATATTTTCTCCACTTTTTGGTGACTGTTTTCACTGTGTTTCATGGTATATCCAATGTTGTGTAAATTGTTTTTTTACCCTTCTCCTGACTGATAACTTTCAACAATGAGATCCCGTTGATGCTTTGTAAGCTCTCTGTCAACCATGGCTTTTGCTGTAGCAGGCAACTGAGTAAATGTTAGGAAAATCCTACTAGGACAGCTGAACTTTATTTGGGGTTAATCAGAGTCTCTTTAATTGATGTCAGGTGTGTACCCAGGAAGACGGAATGCTGTAATTAAATCAAAAGGTGCTTCAACAAAGTATTAGTTTAATGGTGTGTACACTTTTTATATGCACTGTATGTATACAAGACATAGTTGCTAAAGTAAATTCTGGCTGATGCAGATAAACACACAGAGAACTGAGTTATTTTTCTTGTTAATAACATTAATTGCCACATACTAGTCAGAATGTAAGAATCTCAAGATAGTGGCAGAGTAGAATATGTGTAAGAATCTCGAGATAGTGGCAGAGTAGGGTATGTCATGCAGATGTCATGGACAGTCATGACACAAATGTTGTTTTAATGGTGACATTGCATATTTCACTGAATCTTAGTCATATAAATTGTTTGCCAAAAGCTAGTTAGAAGATATTTTTCTAACATGCTTACAAGTATGAAACTGCCAACATGCACATCAACAGAAATAAATAGTGAAGCTGGCATTGTATGTACTCTTACATTCCATTTTTTTTAGTTTTGAGTAGCACCCCTACTAAACAAAGTACCATGTCTTCCATTCCCTGGCATAGAGCTTTTATCCTGACAAGCCATATAAATAGCAGTACGAGGATTCTCAGTGACGTAATATCAACATGCTCCTTAATGCAGGTGACCCTCTTCACAGGAAGGGTGTCACTAGAGTTTTTTTTTTGTTTGTCTTTTCGGCTTTTCCTAGTTAGGGGTTGCCACAGCGGAACTCTGGTCTGCTAATGATTGGCAGTCGATTTTTTTATGGTGCTGAGTTGCCAGCCCGACGCCCATTCATGCATGTCTTTCGGAGACCACTCGGCCGAGGGGAGGACATGCAGACTCCACACAGAAGGCACTCCAGCTGAGAATACACAGGAGAAACTCTTGCTGTGAGGCAACAACACTACCGCTGTACCACCACGGCTAGTGTCACTAGAGTTTAAATTCATGATTTTACTTTCAGTAGGTAGGATCAGTTAGTCTGCCACTAATAAAAAGAAGCATCTCGGTTTTCCCACTTCAGCAGTATAGTAGAACGATCAAGTCAAATATAAGTAAAATTTATACTCAGTTTCTGGAGCAAGCAACACAATACTGGAATATGTGCAGGCACACAATGATCACCTAATAACATTTTATCTACAGAGAAATATTATATGATATATTAAATGTTCTTTCTTCACACAGCTTTACATTTTTGGTCCAGAAATGAAACAGATATCAGGTATCTAGCGGTCCAACTGTCAACCTGAACATATGTTCTTTCACTGTTGCAAAAATCAGGCTGAAGACTGCAGTACACAAACTTCAACAATGAATGGGCTCAGAACTCAGATTATTTCTTTTATTGAGATAAACCTCATTTCTAATTTTACAAAACAACTGGAGTTATATACTGATAAAAACAGTTTGTGTAAAATGTCAGTTCTGCACAGCTAAGCAAACAATACTTGCTGACAGAGACTAGTGCCAACCAAGAAATCCCCTTCCCTTAGGTGTAATTTAGGTAAAAAGGTTACACATACAAACGATTCAGTAAAAACCACAAGAAAGATTCAGCAAAACTAGAGTATTTACTGCGTAATACTTGAAACCTTCTGTAGATGGGATATATGTAAATAACCCCTTAAAGACATAACAGTGTTGAAGCTACATAGCATCTGAATGCCAGTGACTTTTTACTTTGTAATTTTTTAAGTCCCTATAGGTAGCATTCAGGCCAATAAAGCCAAACTCCACTAGCTGTACACAGGCATGTTTTATCCTGCCTTGCAAGGCTACAAAGCTAGAATGCCTTCCACATCCTCGGTCCACAAAACAAATATGTGAGAACCAAAGGAGGTGGTGTTTCTGTTTGTATTACAGATAAAGTCACCTCCCAACTAGTTAGATAGGACAACCCCATGGAATTACTCCAAGTTCAGATTACTGTGGTTAAGACCCCCATTCAAGTCATAGCTAGTTATAGATCTCCCTTCATGGATCATGACGGGCACAAGGCTTATTTTACCAAAGTGAAGTCAATCCAAACATTGCTAAACACTCTGGTCATGGGGGATTTCAATTATCCCACCATCAAATGGGAAACCTAGTCTAGCCCTAACTCACTACCACAAAAGTTCCTTGACTTTGTTAACTCAAATGCCATGGAACAAATTGTTCAAACCCCAACAAGAGGAACAAACATACTAGATCTGGTCCTCACTAACATGACAAACTGATACACAACCTCGACTGTTGGACCCTTATAAGCTAAATCTGATGCAAATCAGTCACCTTTGAATTGGCACTAACACCAGAATTTGCAAAGGGTGAAGTCAGACTAAAAAACTTCACCAAGGCAAACTATTCCCACCTAGGGGAAGGCACAAATGCTTTCCAGGCCCCACCCCCAGCTGGAAGTGGTAACTACACCAAAGCTTACACTAAAGCCCCACACAATCATTAGTATAATTGTATAGACTTGGTTATTCCAGACAGAATCAAAGCCAGAGCTCCAAGTAAAAACAAGCCACCCCGGTGGACATCCAGCACCAACAAACTTTACAGCAAATGCAAAACGTTGCTGTCTAGGAAAACTAAGATGATGTCCCAACAATGAAAAAGCACCCTCCTCAGCCTCAACAGGCAAATAAGACAACATGCCAAATCCTAAAAGGGTAACTTCAACAAAAACTTAGCAATCACAGCTAATGATAACCATAAGGCCTTTTACAGTTACATATGCAGGCTAAAAGGTAGGACCCATGCATGTGCTGAACTAGTGACTAACGGTATCGCACACACTGATCCCTCACAGATAGCAAACCTGCTAGTGGACAGATTTGGTGAAAAGTTCAGTCCCTTATCCCCTCCAAACTTATCACAAACTTTGTCCTCAACTTCCCCCCACCCTACATATCCAAACAGCAGGTCATTAAACACAGCCTCCATGGGACCAGATGGCATCCCAGGCTGTCTTCTAAACAAACTAAAACATGAACTAGCATCACCATTAAGTACCCCATTCAATCACAGCCTAATCACAGCCTATGTTCCTGTGAAATGGAGAACAGCAACAGTTATTACCCTCCACAAAGGTGGCTTAGCAACAGACATGTGGAATTACAGACTCATAAGTCTGTCCAGCCTCATCTGTATGGTCATGGAACATACCATCATGGACCTCATAAATAAAGACATACGTGGCCTCCAATCCCTGGATCTGACCCAATTCGCCTTTGTCAAGGGCAGATTCTGCCTGTTCAACTTGGTGGATTTCTTCGAAAATGTGACAATGGCCAGTGACAAGGGCAAATCTGTGCACACAGCATACTTAGACTTGGCCAAAGCCTTCGTCACAATCCCAAACTCAGACATTACCAATAAACGTAGGAAACTAAATGTAAACTCCTTTGTTGTAAGATGGGCTGCCAAGTGGCTCACAAACCGATCACATACTATCAAAGTGGGTGACTCTACATCAACCAGCAGACCTGTCACCTGTGGGGTGCCACAAGGGTCAGTACTGGGCCCCCTACTGTTTGGTATATACTTCTCGGAAGTTCTGGCCAAAACTAAGGGGCTGCAGCTGACCAAGATTGCAGATGACTGCAAACTGGGTGCAATTATCAAATCCCCAAATTATGTCAGTATACTTCAGGAGGGTCTTACACATACCATTGACTGGTGTGTTAGTCATGGTCTCAAACAAAATGTAAAGAAATGCATCATTATTCCCTTTGGTACAAACAATGTCCCTTCACACTATCAAATTAACAACAATACCCTATGTATCTATGAAGTGGTAAGGAATCTGGGATCTCAAGTAGACTGCAACCTTAACTTTGACCACCATGTGTCTACTGTAGCAAGGAAGGCTTTCTACATAGCACACTTGATTAACATTGGCATAGCTTCTAAAGCAAAGAAGGTTATAACTCCTCTATACTCATCACTAATTAGGCCCATAATTGCGTATAACACCTCTTTTGGCATGTACGGTACAAAGAATCTGCAGCAATTAGAGAGACTTCAGAAGTTTCTAACTAAGAAGATCTGTACTGTATAGACTTCTTAGGGAAGACTTATGCCTGGCTTACAGACCAGTCTCCGACCCAAACCTAATGAATTTGCTGCACATCTGTAAATCAAATGGGACTAGAGCTACCCATTCCAGGGACCTAAATATGGACTGCAACTTGAATAGGACATGCTGGAGGGACAGATTTGTCTCCCAGCGACTGCCACATCTTTGGAAAAGGCTGCCAATTCATGTGAAGCACAGCACCTCTATGACACTGTTCAAAAGGAACCTAGATGAGTGGATGGGGCACCGTAAATTCATACCGGGGATACTGCCCACAACCCTCCTGAACATGGGCAGTAATTACTAAATACAATCCTAGGTATTGACTAGAGTATCTATGGTACTACATTGGGATGAAATTGCTAGGCTTGAAATGACCTCCAGGTCAATAACCTAGTAACCTCCTGTGATCCTATGATCCTATGATCCTTTTTCTGAAATTATCAGTACAGCATAATTGGATTGTTTGGCTATACTTTAGAAACACAGAGCTTAAACTCAAGCCTAATGTCCATAAACACCTTAGGTGTAGTGACCTCATAGGCGATTATAAATTCACAGGTACTGAGAGCAGTGAAACTTGCAGAGATTATATAGGAGACTCCCAAGAAATGAAAGTTATATAGTAACCATAATGATAAATTCATGTTGGTCTTATCTTTGTCTGGTTCAACATGTAGGATACTGGATCCAGTCATATCCAATCTCAGCATATTATACCATAATATTGGATTTGAAAGTTCTGACTCCTTCCTTACCCAGAATTCCCCTCTCCTGTCTGAATTACCTCAGATCAAAGTTCGTTGTTGATTTCAAATGGCCTCTAATAATGTTGGAAGGAAAAAAGAAAGGAGGGAATTTTGAAAAGATATCCACTATAGAGGAAAGTGGAACAAGAGACAGGGTCCAAACAAGGTTTGATTGATCCCGAGAAAAGGAAAAATGATAGTTTGGAAGGGATAAGTAGGAAGAAGAGTTGAATGAGGTGAAAATAAAAAAACATGGATCTATAGTTACAGTTAGTACAGAACTTTTGTATCCAATGTTTTTCTCTGACTGAACATGTGGGACAGATTCCCAAGCTACCCAAAAGGAGCCTGAGTGCACTCAAGGAAGCACATTCCTGAGTATGGCAGAGCTAAAGGATGTGTGAGTCCTAGACTGCACATGTAACTTATAATGAGCTATAACAGGATGAGTTGTACAAGTCACTGCTGCAAATATACCACTGACGGGTACTCTTTTTGGAAATGTAGTCGAAGTTGCCATCATTCTGGTAGAGTGAACCTTAGGCTTAGAAATGCAATCTGGTAGCCATCTAGAAAGTGTAACTTTAGACACATGTTCTCCAAGATTTGTCTTGGAAAAGGAGACAAATATCAGGTCTGAGTTTCTGACGTCCTTAGTACAGTGTAAATAGAACCAGAGGTGCCTATGGACACCTAAGGTATGCAGGGTATATTCTCCTTTGTTAGCAAACTTTAGAAAGAATACTAGCAAATCAATTTCTGGGTTCAAGTTAGATTCTGAAGCCAACTTGGGAAGGAAGGAGGGACTTGTCCCCAGTGAAACCCTGTCCTTATGATAAAAAAGGAAAAACATTTTGAATGAAAGTGCTTGTTATTCCAACACATGTTTTGTTGATGTAATGGCAACCAGAAAAAAAATTGCTGGTTCAAAGGGTTTTTGGGTCAAATATTGAAGTAAAACTGTAACATCCCAAGGAGGGAATGGATCACAAACTGAATGTGTCAATAAAAACATTCCTCTAAGAAAGGCTTTGGACACCTTAAGAGATGCCACAGACAAATCATTATGTCAAGTAAAAGTCTGAAATGGCAGCCATCTGGACTTTAATTGTAGAGTAAATGGAACTTCCCATAAAACGTTCAGAAAGGAAAGGGCTGAAAAGGGTCTAATCCCTTTGAAGATGCTCAAACAGAAAATCTTTTCCATTTGCTTTTGTAAGTCTTTTTGGTCGATTCCTTCTGAGAAGAAAAGATTATGTGGACTACAGGAGAAGAAAGTCTGGCATCTCTGGCTATTGTTAAGAACAGAGGAACCATGCAGGTAGTTTTAGGGACTGGAGATATTGTAGAGGCATCCAGGACAGGTGACTGAGGAAATTCTGGATGGGTACAAAACCTATGGTGGGTGCAAGGGATGAGGCCAAAGAAAGGGGAACCATATCTGCCAAGACCAAAAGGGGCAATGAGAATTACACTGGTCTTGCATTTCATGGCTTTCTGAATGAATTGATGATAAGGGAAATTAGTGGAAAGGCATAAAAGAGACTTAGAGGCCAAAAATGGACAAGAATATCTCTCTGTGACTGCCCCTGTGGAGGAATTAGAGTGATGAGGTTGTCAACATAAACACAACACCTCAACCACCATCCACACCTACACAACACACATCCACATATGTGGAGGTCCTCAAAAAAAACATATCCAAAAAAAAGAGACCTCCGAGCCAAAAACACATATGAACTCCACTGCCCACCACACCACATATAGTCCACACACCTGTGTCTCACAGCCACTAAGGCCTAAACATAAACCCAACATATTAGTCATAGGACACTCCATTGTGAGACACACAGATGTGTTCCTCATCAGGCTGGATAAGGAGAAAGTCACACTTAGTTGTTGGTCAGGTGACAGAATCCACCATACAACCCATGCACTCAAGTCTCTCAACAACAGGTGCTGTTATGACTCTGTCATAGTCCATGTTGGTGTGAACGACTTGAGACGTACTTTTCGGGACTACATGAAGACAGACATGATAGAGCTCACTGAATATGTGTCCCAGGCAGGTATGTTTCTAGCCTTAAGCAGCATTCTACTGTCACCCAGAATGATGCCTCAATACAAACAGAAAATGATTGACTTTAACAAATGGCTTAGTTTATGGTGTCATTCCAAGGGGATCCAGTACCTGACAGCCTGGGAAGACATGATTGACAAACCACGATGCTTTGCCAGAGGTGGCCTGCATCTGTCTCCCTTAGAATTTAGGCTCCTGACAAAGGCTCTTACCTCCCTCATAGTGCCTTTTTTAGGCAAAGCCATGAGGTCAAAACTACCAATATGAGAATTTCATCAAAACGCAAATTAAAGGCCATGCTGCTAAATGCTAGGAGTTTAAACATGAAACTGCAATCATTGCAAGCATTCTTAACCCTGGAAGATGCTGACATTTGTGCAGTCACAGAAACCTGGTTCAAAGCTGCAGAGAGCACCCCAGCCATTCTAGGCTACTCATCCTATCATACATTCAGACCCTAAACAATGGGCAGCAAAGCAAAAGTAGGTGGAGTTGCAATATATATAAAAGATATGTACATCTCCAGGCTGGTTAAACAGTATGACACACAAGAGATACTCCGGGTGCAGTTAAACATTGACAGGACCCCTATTTAAATCATAGCTAGCTACAGGCCCCCAACTTTGACTCAAGATACCCACTCCACCTATCTGGACCTCTTCGAATTTATCAAGATATAAATCTCTACCCTGATGCTGGGCGACTTTAACTATCCAACCACAGACTGGAAGAACTACTCATGCCAAAACACAAATGTCCAGAGATTTCTTGATTTCATCAATGCAAATGCCTTGGACCAGCTGGCTGACACCCCACAAGAGGTGAAAATATATTGGACTTGGTATTAACCAACATGAGTAACCACTGCAGCATCCGTACAGTGTCATCTTCCCTGGTAAGATTCAACCATAAAGCAGTCAGTTTTGAAGTCACCATCTCCCCCGAACACCCACTAGATATGGTCAAACAAAAAACTTCTTGAAAGCTGGCTACAACCTCCTGAGGGAAGGTATAAACAGCTTCACAGCTCCCTTCCCCACCACAGGAACTGGCAAATATGTCCAAACCTACACCAAAATACTATACAAGCAATTATATAGCTCCATAGAGCCAGAAATACCCGACAGGACAAAATCATCCACCTCTAGGAAGAACAAACCTGTCTGATGGACATCTGTAATAAATAAACTCTATAATAAATGGAAAAAAAAAACTGCTGTCCAGGACCAAGAAGGAGCAGGTGCCTAATTGGACACAATCTCTCCTTAGTCTGAACAAGCAAATAAGAGCACTAGTAAAATCCTCCACAGCAATCTTTGAGACCAAACTGGCCACATCTACTAAAGACAATTACAAGGCTTTCTTTGCATATGTCCGCAATCCCAAGGGAAGCACCCAGATCTGCTCAGAACTGGTCATCAAGGACACCACATATACAAACACCATAGATGTAACCAACCTGCTGGCAGACAGGTTCAGTGAAATCCCCCCCCCCCAATCAGTAAATTAGGACATCCCCAGCACCTCCCCCGCTCCTGTTATCTTTAGGGAGCAAGTCATCACTGCCTTCTCAAAGGCAAAAAATACAGCCTCCATGGGACCAGATAACATCCCAGGCTGCATCCTACATAAACTCAGACAGGAACTTGCAGCACCATTAGTTACCCTGTTCAACTAAAGCGCCTGAGTACTGTCTTCATCCCAGCGACTGTCATCCCTTTGCACAAAGGTGGAGCATCCACCAACCCAGGAAATTATATACCCGTCAGCCTAAGTGGCTTGATCTACAAGGCCATGAAATGGATTATCATGGACCTTATTAACAAGGACATTGGCAACCTCCAAACACTTGATCCCACATAGTTTGGTTTCATCAAGAGGAGCTCATGCCTGTTAAATCTGGTCGACTTTTTGAGACAGTCACCAAAGCCATGCACGAGGGGAAGACGGTGCACACCACCTACCTTGACCTGGCTAAAGCCTTCGATACTATTCCCCCCTCAGGTATAATACATAAACTTTCTCAACTAGGCATCAATCCATATGTTACCAGATTGGTAGCAAATTGGCTCACTGATAGAACCCACCTAGTCAAAACAGGGGAAGCCACCTCAAGCAGTCGGCCCATAATGAGTGGTGTACCCCAGAGATTGGTCTTGGGGCCTTTGTTGTTTGGGATATATTTTTCTAAGGTGCAAGCCAAAACCAGTGGGCTATGGCTGATCAGGTTTGCAGATGACTGTAAGATGGGCACTGTCATCAGTTCCCTTAGTGATGTGGACATCCTCCAAGAGGGTCTCACACAAACATATGACTAGTGCCAGAAACATGGCCTCAAACTGAATGCCAAAAAATGCATCATCATCCCCTATGGGGAGAGTGACATCCCCACAAATTATCAAATTAATAACAAGGTCCTAAGCATGCAATCCATCGTGAGGGCCTTTGGGTACCCAGGTTAATAGCAAACTGACTTTTGACCACCATATTGCCTCCGCTGTACAGAAAGCTTTCTACATGGCCCACCTCATTAGTAACGGTATCTCATCCAGGGATAAGGTGGTCATAACATCCCTGTATTTTTCCCTTTTAAGACCCATTATTTAGTACAATGCCCCTTTCAGCATATACCTCACAAAGCACATCCAGCAGCTGGACAGACCACAGAGGTTCCTCACCAGGAGAATCCAGGGCCTCAAACATCTACCCCTCACAGATAGGCTAAAGGGTCTGTACCTCTATTCAGTCTCCTACAGACTCCTCAGAGGTGACCACTGCCTGGCATACAAAGCAATCTCAGACCCCGCCTTAATGGGACTGCTGCATATCTGCAAGTCAAGCTCCACTCGAGTAACCCACATGCACTACCTCAACCTAGTCTGTGTCAACAGGACTTGTTGATGGGACAGATTTGTGTCCCAGAGACTCCCCCGTCTGTGGGATAGACTCCTGCTCAACATCAAGAAGAGTAAAACATTAATGCTTTTTAAGCACAACCTGGATAACTGGATGGGGAACAGAAAATACACTCCTGGGATTCTACCTGTGTCCCTGCTGGACAGGGTCATGGGTTGCTGACTTGTCAAAACATGGGCAACATTCTTGGCTAGGCTTGTAAGGGCCTCAGGGCCAATAGCCTAGTAACTTCCTATGATCCTAAGTAACTGCTGCATTTGTTGTTGCAGTAGTAAGCAAAGAGGTTGCAGCAAAGTTGGCCCCAGCATCTGTAAATCTCCATTGCCACTCTTTTTTTTTGAGACATATTCATGAGGCAATAGTATAATTCTGCTCAACTTGTCCGCTAGTATCATGGATATATCCATTGCTAATAGAAAGTAACAGAAAGTGGTTTGAAGACATCGCCCACTGCCAAACTTACATGGCTTCCCAGCAAAGAGGGTATGAACGTGTATCAGACCATTGACATATTGTCTGAGTGGATGGCGATCACATCCTTGGATAGATGGACCTGAAAAGCCTGCAACGTTAGGAGAACCACTCTTACCTCTTAAGACATTGATGTAAAGTTTGGCCTTTGTTGATGACCACATCCCTTGAACTGTCTTCCCTTCATAATGCACGGCCACTCTAGAAAGGAAGCATCCGTAGTGACTGTAGCATTGGGAGTAGGAGGACAAAAGTATCTGACTGTACAACTAACTGAGATGTAATCCACCATTTTATATGATTTTGGCATACCTGCGTAGCATGAGTTCTGTTTTGAAGAGAGTGAAATTTCTGTGACCATTGTACTACTAATGTCCACTGTAGGACTCTTATGCGATATCTGGCTAACAAAACCAGAGTAATGGAAGAAGCCATCAGTTCTAAGAGTTACAGAATGAGTCTTGCTTGTGGTTGAGGGTGCTGCATCACTTGAAGGGCTACAGACCTTAATGAGTTGACTCTTGCAAAGGGGAGTTTTGCAATCTGCCGGACAGTGTGTATTTGGCAACCTAAAGCACTTCATGCAAAATGGTTTTCCTTTTTTATCATAAGGACAGGGTTTCACTGAGGACAAGTCCCTCCTTCCTTCCCAAGTTGACTTCAGAATTTAACTTGAACCAACAAATTGATTTGCTAGTATTCTTTCCAAACTTTGGTAACAAAGGAGAATATACCCTCTTGTAATTGACTGATATTCCCAGGTGGACTTCCAGACACAAAAGGGTTTTCTGCTGCTGGAATAGTGAATATTTGGAGGTGACAATTAGAAGCAGACTGTCTAAAACCAGGAAGACATGGATCCCCTGCAAATGGAAATAAACAGTCACAACCACCATCATCTTGGTGAACACCCAAGGGGCTACAGTGAGCCCAAATGGTAGCACCCTGAATTGATCCTGATTGGCCCCCAGCCAAAAATGGAGAAAGTTCCTGGATTGCCTCTGGATCTTGATATGATAGTAGGCATCCTAGGGGTTGACACAGCACATCCAATCATCATTCCTCAATAGAGGTAGAATGGACTGCACCATAAACATCCAGAATTTTGTCTGTTTGACATATTGATTTAGATTGCTGAGATCTAATATTGTTCTGAGATCCCTTTTTTGGAACTAAAAAGAATCTAGAATGGACTCCAGATCCTAACTGGTCGGGGAAACCAGTTAGATGAATTTTTTCTTTAGCAACTTTGATACCTCTGTTGCTGCAGACTCCAACTACTTGGTGGAGTATCAGGAATTGTTAGTCTTTTCTTTGGGAATCCAAAAAGAGTATTGCATAACCTCTGCTGATAATCCTTAACACCCATGAATCAAAAGTTATGGTTTACCAGGCTAAAGGGTGTAAGGAGAAGCGTTCCAGACTGCCTCCAGAATATAGCAAATATGCAAGCATTCGGGGACACTGATAAGATTTCTCAGTGAAAGCCCAAGGAAACCTTAATTTTGTGGTCCACCTCTGACTTGTGGGTGATGTACAGTCATACTGCCTCCTCTTCTGCCTTAGGGAAGTCTACCCCCCTCAGGAGTGTCCTGGCAAAAACCTTGGGACATTTTGAACCACATTTTACCACCTTCCTAGAAAAGGATCTTTGAGGAGTAGGAAAATGGATTCCCACAGGAGAAGACAAGGTCTTTCTGTCCTATTCACTTCTGGTAAGCATTTCTTTTACCTTTGGTCTAAACAAGGTGGAACCGTCATAGGATTATTATATATATATATATATATATATATATACATATATATATATATATATATATATATATATATATATATACATATATATATATATATATATATAGTAAGCCTTGAAATTCTCAGAGAAATTGCATAGCTGCATCAAGGCATGGTGCCACATGTTAATACATGTGCCAGCTGCCCTTGATGTACCATCAGTTACATTAGATAACAGTCTCATGATCACATTTGAGGAAGATTGTAGGGTAGACATTTGGGCATCCTCCATGTTGTGGATGTCCATAGGTAAGCTACCGAAAAGACTTGGAAAGCTTCTTGATCAAGTCTCTTTTGAAACATGTCAGGTGTGGCAGATAGCTCAGTGCTCAGAGTGCAAATGTCACTGAAGCATATGCTAATTTCCCCAGTTTGTCCAATGCTCTTGGCTCCCTGTACAGAGGAACTTCCTTCTGACAGTTCCTTTTTCATGGCTGCTGCTACCACCATAGCATCTACTGGGGGACCCATGGACCAATATTTTCTATCTTTAGGGAAACTAAAATCTTATCTGGCTTTTTGGGAATAGAACTTTTCAAAAAATAGTAGAATTAGAAGACAGAACATGTAGAGAACACCTGAGATTCTTTGCTGTACCAGAGAAACTGGAAGGAACAGACCAGTCATTCTATGAAAGCACAAAAACTGAAAATGGACTGGCATTCCACAGCAGGATTTGTTTCTTGAAAGGGCAATGAGTGTAAGCTCCAAACCTGACCATAAGAAAGCAACCAAGACCTGTATTAGTAAAGATACAATCACACCAGCAGAAAGAATTAATCCTGACAAAACTGCATCAAAAGGGGAAAGTATTAAAAACTGGAATCAGCAGAATGCTTGTGGAAAATGACTGTGCAATGTAAAGCAAGAAGGAGAGAAACAAATTTATCCCAGCAATCAGGGAATATCGACAGGCAGGTGTGCGATTCAAGCTGCTGTAACCAGCTGTCTTTAGAATTTTTTTTTCTTGGAGGATCAAATATATTTTTGATACAGAACAGGCTAAGGAGGAAAGAAAAAAAAGTGTTTTCCAACAAAAAAGGGAGACAGCAAACATTCTTCTGACAATAAAGTTTATAGAGAGACTTTGCTGGTGAAACATTTTCCAGTGTTCCAAAGGAAAATGTTCAAGAGACAGAAAAAAGTAAAGGAGCTAACTAGACGTATGAGGAGTACCTTGGAAGTGACCCAAATTCTGATGTGGAGAGACAGAGATGAACAGCAACACTGAAATTAGAATAAGTGGGAGATTATAAAACATCAGTCAGACGTGAAATCCTGCTTTGCAAGAAAAAGTGTCTGAGAAAGACCTTACTTTTGTTGAATCTGTTAAACTTGTGGTTGGACAGCAAAGCATACATTCCACTATAAGGAAAACAAGGTTTGCCCTTATTGGTATTTGTATAAAACATTTCATGATACAAACTGCATGTTATATATAGTAAAGCAGTCTTGTGTACTGTATACACAGGGATAATTTAAGTGTGGGAGAGTCTCTTTAGTGACTCTTGTGTGTGTTAACGATATTAAAGTAAGCAAGTACTTTTTTCGTTGTAAGAAATATAGGCTTTACAGTATAACAAGAGAAAAAAGAATGAACAAAAGGAAGTTTAATGTTAATATGCTGTGATCTTGGGCTGCTGGGGTGGGGATGAGATATAAAAATGCAGTGATTATATTATATGTAGAATTAAGACAGTTTCTCTTCTTTGTACAACAGTGAGTGTCTAGATTAACGCCACTGGCTTAAGCTATAATCAGATAATTTTTGTAAGCAGGTAGGATTGAAAAATGTCAAATTTCTTACATCTGCAAAGATATTAGCTTGTTTTTTTAAGCATTAGCAAATGTTCAGTGGGAGTCAAGAAGTCTGCAGCTGAAGGAAGCTAGCTGTACATTCTGTTCTGAGTGAAGTTGACAAAGATTCTTTTCTGACTAGTTTTATACAAAGACCAAATGTCTGCAGATGCAAGCAATTAATCTTGAGAGTTTTGAACATGCTTTGCTGAGGGAAATGCAAAATTTAAAGGTACAATGGCAAGTAGTTCAGTGGAAAATAAAATTTGAAATTATGGAAAGTGAAAAAGAGATAGCAGCCTCCCTACCGGTATTAATACCTTAATGTATTTTTACAGAATACTGTACAGTTTAGTTTTATTTAAAGATAGCTAGTGCAATGTTTAGGGTTAAAAGTTAATGTTTTCTGAAAGCATGCAAACTGTTTTTCATGTGTAAATGGTTAGACAGCTTGTAGCATGCACTTTAGCATGTTCAACCTTAATTTTAGGTTAAGTAACGCCTGTGGGTGCAGCTGTCAACTGGGGAGAATTGTTCCTAACTGGAGGATTAAACTTCATCTTTTGAACATTTATATAGTTTTGTCTGTCTGTTCTAAGGTAATAGGGGATGGAATGTTTTGAAAATGTTTTTAATTTTTTCTTTGAAGATTTTTATTAAAACAAAAAGTCTTGAAAAATGTGACATAAGTTCAAATTGAGATGATAAGAAACAAATGTATAAAATATCTGTCAGACAGATACTAATGAGTGCATGTTAACACAAAAGCTGGAAATTTACATACAAAAAAATTACATGTATAATCAGTGAGAACACCTTTTTATCATAATGGCTATGCTACCAATATTATCTTGAAGCATAAAAGGCCTTACAGGTATGGCCCAAAAGGAAAGATTACTGAATGATATTAAGAAATGCAGAATGTGAAAAGCAATGCAGCACAAGACATGTATGGAAAGAAATGGGTATGTGAATCTGACAAAGAAAGGAATTCAGGATGGATATTCTGCAGAATGTATATTTCACCAAAAAACTGTTATTATGGAGCTTATAATATTTGGGACAAATAATCAGCTTCCAACAGGGAATATTACTTACAGGTGGGGGACTGGAACTCGATACAATTGTGAGGATGTATCAGGGGACATATAAGGGAAAATATAACAAAAGAAGGATAGACTTCTTGAGAATTGTAATTGAAACCTTCAGCACATATCCAGTAATTATTTCAGACCATGCACCAACAAAAAACAAGATAAAATGCAAGATAATGAAGTAAAAATGAGACACTGGTGTTTTCTCACTTACCTGTTAAAATGGGAGAAATTTAAGGAATGGGTAGTGGAAATTATTTGAGAGTTATTAGGGAAGATAGAAATAACATCTGAAGTTAATTAGTGAGTGGGATAAAATGAAAATGGAGTTAAAAACAGGGTAGAAATAAAACAGAAAGGGATATGGTTAAGAAGTAATAGGAATTACTTAGATGGGCTGACAAAGGTTAAAAAATGTATTACAGAATAAGGGGAATCTCACAGAATAAGAACAGGCGCAAATGCATAGTGTTAAAGAACAAACATTGGAGTATCTGGATAATATGTATGAGTTTAGAAAAATTACTGTTGAGCAACTATTTTTTGATAACAGCTCTAAAGCACAAAAACTTTTAGCACAATACCTTATGCTACAGAAAGTAGAAAGGGTTGTAGCCAAACTTAGCAAGCATATAACAAGGAAAATAACCAGAGATTCTGTACAGATATTACAGGTCTTTTGGACATTTTGTGAAAATCTGTATATAGCAAAGAAATGTAGAAATAATGATAGAATACAAATGGAAATATTTATGGAATACTTAAGTATACCAAGGTTAGAGATTGACGAGGTTCAACGACTAACAGTTGAGATAGGAAGAGATGAGATAAAATGATGGCATATAATAAATCTTCTTGAAAATCTCCAGGATCAGCTGGAGTTTCTGTGAAAGTTTGGAATTTGGGTGAGAAGAAAGTGATAAAGATCTGGAAGATTTAATTTAACATCATTTTAAAGGAGGGGAAGCAGCATCATAATGGAAGAAAGCTGTGGTGGCTGTATTACCTAAAGATGGTAGAGACCGATCAGACCCAGTTTCATATAGCTATAGACACATTTCAATTTTAAACCATGATTATAAAGTATTTATGTATACATTAGCTAAAAGAATTGCAAAGGTGCTGCAAAGTGATAGATATGGATCAGTGTGGTTTGTAGAGGGCAGGCAAACATTTGACAATATTAATAGAACAATGATGATCTAGAGGGAAGCAGAATGTAAGAAAATACTGCTGTAGTTAATCGGTCTTCATGTAGAGAAAGCATTAGACAGAGTAAACTGGAATTTTATGAGTAAGACAATGGAAGCATTTGCATTCTCTGACACAATAATAAGGTTAATTAGGATAATATATGAAGGATCAGAGACAAGAATTAAAGTGGGAGAGTTTTTTCTCTGATAAATTGTGTTTGAACTGAGGAACCAGGCAGGGGGTGTCCTCTTTCTGCTTTGTTATTTGCTTTATATTTAGAGATACCGGCAAAGAAAATAACAGACTCAGAAATCCAAGTGTATAATTGGTATGGTGATCAGGAAAAGTTGGCTTTATTTGCAGATGATTTATTTTGTACCTGATAAATCCAGAAAAGAACATCCCAGTATTGTGGAACATTGTGAGACAGTTTCAAGTCTTTTCGGTAACTAAAATTAATGGTGATAAATCAAAGGCTATAGCAGAAAATTATGTACCCACACATGAGCTGGTTCAGCAATACTCATACTTAGGGGATGTGTTCAGATGAAGTATTTAGGAGTATGGATTAAAATAATTTCTACTGTGGTTCATAGGTTGGTACTAGCCTATCGGCCCTAGGGCCTATACAAGCCTAGCCATAACAATTCCATGGCTATTTATTCCCACACTATTTACTTCCTTGGAACCCTGTCTAGCAGGGCGACTGACGTGATCCTTGGGGTGAATTTCCTTTCTCCCATCCAATCGTCAAGGTTCCTTTTGAAGATGACCAAAGAGGTGCTCTTCTTGACATGTATGGGCAGTCTATTCCAGAGTCTGGGGAGTGTCTGGGTCAGGAACCTATCCCTCCAGCATATTTTGTTTATTGTGATAACAAGGTTTAGATCCCTGGAGCGTGTGGCTCTGAGGGATTGGGATTTCTTTAATTGTAGCATGTCCAGCAGCACTGGGTTTGACATGGCCTTGTATATTAAGCAGAGACCGCCTCTGAGTAGACGATATGCAGCAGAGTATAGCTGGAGATTTTTAAGGCGGTCAGCGTAGGGCATCGGCTTTAGGCCTGTGATTCTTTTAGTGAGGTATTTCTGCAGCCGTTCCAGTTGTTGCAGATGTCTTGAGAGGTACATACCAAATGGGATGTTGTATTCTATACTGGGTCTAATGAATCATGAGTACAGTGGGACAATGGCCTCCTTTTTTCTGGATGAAAAGCCCTTATCACACTTTCGATGTTTAGTCTATTGCCACCTATGTGGTAATTCATGGGTACATGTTTTTTTCCCAAAGGGGATAACTATATAAAACTAAAGTGACTAAAAACATTTTCACTACATGTACCTTACTATCCTTGTCCATAAACAACAGCTTTCAGTTTCTCAGTTTTTGTGTTATCTTTTGTGTAGTCTCTTCCCACATATCCTTGGCAGCTAAAGATATGCAGGAAGAGACTACACAAAAGATAACACAAAACCTGAGAAACCGAAAGCTGTTGTTTATGGATAAGGATAGTAAGGTACATGCAGTGAAAAAAAATTTAGTCACTTTAGTTTTATATACCGGTCAGACATATTTTTTCAACCAGAGGAGAAGTTGTGGGCAATATATAATAAAACTGGAGGAATTTATCGGGGGGGAGAGCAAGAGTTAGGTGGGAAAAGTTTATCCTTACAAAAGAATAAAATGGTTTAGGATTACCTGATTTGAAAGGTTATTTTATAGCTGCAAAGTTAAAGGTCCGATATATATATATATATATATATATATATATATATATATATAAAACACAAGCAGATGGTTATAATTCAAAACGCAAAGGGATGATAATGATGATAAATCAGGGGGAAGTTCAAAAATAAATGGATTTTGAATGCAGAATGGGATTTTGAATGCAGATCTTTAATGGGTTTAATAATAACCATAAAAAATATTACATTCATAAAGTAGCAGGAAGTACTCTAATAACTAAGCCAACTTGAGCACAGAGAAAGGAGAGTTTGCCAATAGAGTTGACTGCAAGTACAGGTATAGGAAATAGGCAAGACAGGACCGGAATTTACTGGGGAAACTAGCAAAGAAACCAAGGTATAGCGAGCAAATAATTAGACAGAGAAAGGTAATATAGTGGGATGACGCCAAAAAGACATTTGGACTGCAGGCTAGAGATTGCCTTCCCTACCAGGGATTGATATCAGAGTACAGGTAAAAATAAAGGGATAGGGGAATCTTAAATGAAAGATCTGCTCTGCTAGGATTTTTAGTTGAATCTAGAACAGAAATTGCTGTTAAAAAGGGATAGTTAGTAGAGCAAATAAAACATTGCATGATAACTGTAAGATTCAATGATAGGAGGTTAGAAAAGTTTGGGAAAAGAGACTGGAAAAGCAATTTACAAGAGAACAGTGGGAGTACACACACACACACACACACACATATATATATATATATATATATATATACATATACATATATATATATCTATATATATATATATATATATATATATATATAGCTCCCAAGTATGCAATAAAGTACAGAAAATTTTAGGACCTTTGCTTAGAAATGTTTGCAAAGGTATTTTTATACCCGAAGCAGACTTCAAAGAATTTTTTTCCTTTAGTGTATAGCAAATATTGAAGGTGTGAGGGCGAAGAAAGAGGTAACTGGAAACTTATGTTTTTGGAGTGTAATGAATTGGCAGATTTTAAAAATTCCCTACAGAGTACTCTGTCAGAAATATCAGTTGAGCAAATGGCTGTAACAAAGGAAATTATTCTTTTGAGGTAGGTCACAGAATCTGAAATGCCAAGACATACTAAGGCCTACTTAAGTTTAACACTAAGACCTTATTAAGTTTAATTCTGCTGGTAGCCAAAAAAGCAATTACTAGAA